>NC_060211.1:28274545-28575681 GCF_021130785.1 Homalodisca vitripennis
AACATTCGAAGTGAAAAATAAGCACTAATATACTTTAAATGTATTATATTGATGGTCACTATTTATAATTTCAAACTTTGTAGTGTTAAATTTGTAAGAAATAGTGTTAAGGAAACCTTATGTTATGTAGAATGATAAAAAGACGTTTTAGGTGAGTATTTTGGATCTAGTAATAAATATTTGTCTTTTTTTTAAGTGAGAAATATACATACATACATAAATATATATACATATAACTTAAATAATTTTAAAATTCATGTAGTACTAATTTAAATAAATACTAAATCGGCATTACCATGTATTAAGAATAATAGTTCGAATCGCAGATCAAAAGCGGTCACGTAATTGGAGTGAATGCTTAAATATTATAGCCTATTTAACCGTGTAATCCTTTTTCCCCAGTATAACAAGAGCGATATTGACAAACTGCTTTTAAATGGTATCTCAACCATTCAATTGGAATAAATCCCCATCTCCGGAACTATTTCCGGATCGTTGAATGACTGAATTGAAAACTCAATCTGCAAAGTTTGTTCCTACACTTTACAGAATTTAATTTTAAAGGCCAATAAATAATTGGAGACGCCCACAGAATCTGATCATAATAGAAAGCATTCATTGATATTTAATTAACGTTTTACTCTCTCAGCCTAAGGGGCTGTGAAAATTTCACTTTTTCATATAAATTTTTCATTCTCATAAGTAATACTGAATTCAATAATGGTGCATTTCACTCCATGGCATTTTGTTGAGCGTTAGTGATTATTTTTACATTGGTCTCAAGGGTAAAGAACCATAATGGAGACGAGAAAATTACACAATAAAAAAGTCTTAAAACAAATTCAGTACACTCATAATATATTTCAACATGTGTAGCTCAACGGTTCCGACACATTTAAAATAATTTAATTGTGATTTGGTGTGTGACTCTTAAAAAAATTTGAAATGTTGTATGAAAATATAGTGTCGGGGAATCTAAAGCTTTTTTCCGCATGATTATTTGTCGTTACACTTGTCAATAATAAAAGTAAGTAAAGTCAAGTTTAATTTTGCATTGATTCTCAGCAAAGCTTTCTATGCGAAACGGCGAAACGTGCTGTATTATATTACACCTCGTATAATTACGTATACTTGAATCTATGCAACTCATATCTGAAAAGATGATATTTACTTTATTTACTTATTATCTCTTTATTCTGCTTACTTAACCAATAATTAATTTACTAATTGATCGTGTCACTTAAACGTCAAAATGATAAGAGCCAGAGATTAATATTATGTAACACAAAAAGTTGCCTTAAAAAATCTTATTACTTTTGTAATCCTGTCCATTTTGAATTATTTTGCTCAGAAACGTTTATGTTCACTATGATAAAATCGAAAAGCTTATATAACATATGTTACCAAAAAATAATTCACAATTTTGAAAGTCTTATTAAACAATCTGAATGTGATGCAAAAGCCACAACTGGAATTGTAGAATTTCTTTGTAGACTAAGAAAAATTGTTTTATATATGGAGAGAAATATGTTTAATAATTCACTATTGTATTATTAGGAGATATTTTGTCAACACAGAATTGGCGGTCATAAATATGAAAAAATTATATTGAGGAGGATTATATTTTTTAACAAAAAAAGGTAGACGTTTTGTATGTTCGGTTTCCCAAAACACATATTAAAAACACTCCAAATTAAATAGAACTGGAACTAGAAATAAAAAAAATGTGATAACCAAATTATAACCAACAAATAAATACAAGCAACTAACTACAAAATACAAACTTGTTATCAGCTGCTGTGTAAAATGTTAAATTCTTATTAACAGAAATTAGATTACAAGGAAGGTTAAGAGAATCGTATATTTAACTGTGCATCTGCTTGTTTATAGATTTTAAAATCAATTGAGGCGCAATTGTAAAAGTTTAAATTAAATAGATTTTTACTAGGTCAATATTTTATTATCTGGTTTTATAATTGGTTTTCAATTATAAATTCCTTTAAGGTTGAAGTAATTTCGGAGGTAACTTTGGTCGCATGAGTAGAAAATGTTTTTTATTAGGCATTATTTACTCTTAAAGGAGTGTGTGTTAACATTCCAAAAATATAGGCAATCAATGGAACGGTTTATCGCAGTAGTTAACAAATTTAATGTCCCTCACGCCAAAAAGTATTGTAACAACCATTGCATGACTTTTGGGATGGAAAGCATTTGGAACTGCCACGTTTGAACTGTAACGAAATAAACGTTACGTTAGAATTTCACGATTATTGCTACAGTTAACACCGTGGGAACGATCTCTGTGAACGCGCATTCCATTGTTGTGAATGAAACTGCTGAATTTTAACAGGAATGGTGCTTCTGTAAGTACTATTTTTACCTAATTAATGTTTCACACGTATAATAACTAACAGGATTTCGGATATTTACCATCGTTATAGGTAATAAAACATAACGTTTCGAGTATTGGAATCTATCCTCTTCGTCAAGTGGGGGGGGGGAGGGAGTATTCCCCTGACGAAGAGATTGCAATCTTCGAAACGTTGTGTTATACCTTTTATAACCTTTAACGTTGGCAAATGTACGAAATCCTGTTCTCCTTTCAAACCCTCCATCGTCGATATCAAACTTTATACATTAAATGAGATAGTTTATTCATATTTTTCTCTCTACTGAAACATACGATGTTGTGTAACACCAAGTTAACCGCAGTGTAACACGCTGCAACAACTGTTACGTAATGTTCCTGACATTTCCAACGAGTAACGGAAGCTTGGACCATTCACGAGAATAATTGTCTATAAACAACTCGGGTATGAATAGCATCTGAGTAACCCTAATCTCTGTTCCAGACAACAACCGGAGACTTGGTTTAGTGTGAATATTTCAGACCAGAGAGCAGTTAAACAAAAAACACACTTTAACTTGCTTTAAACACACTGACAAAGCATCACTGCTTGTAAACTGAGCAGAATAATCTCTTATAATGCTAAACACGGAGTATATAAGTTATGTTCTTCTTAAGCCTGTCTGTAATTGTATTTAAAAATCCGTGAAGTGTTTTGGGTATAATTTGCGGATCACATGACAGTTTTGCAGTTTATTTAAGTCACGTGACATGATTTAAATCCATAAAAATATAATCTCAAAGTTTCATTGAAACTTTAAATGTATAACTACCAAGATAAGAAGAGATATCTTAAAATAAAGCAGTAGAGACAGTTCTTAGTATACTACAGAATTCTAAGTAGTATATCACAACAACTATACATAAAATTGCAATGATAGTTTAAACACTGACTTCCAGGAATGACTTCACGATAAAAATCTTCGAAATACACTTAATCAAAACTCAATTTGAAGTTCTTCTGAGTGAATGTGATACTAGATACTCGTATATCCATGATGATATAAAATTAACACTGTTTTGTCTTCTGTTTAGCCTTATATCACGCGATTTAGTGGTAGTTTTGAGATTGTTTCTAATTTAACCCTGTAATATATAATTTCAAAAAAATATATGTATGAAACATATCTCTTAAACAACATAATAGCATTTATTGTTTTAGCTGCGTGACAGCTAGTGTAATGACTAAATATTTCTTGTTAAACATTAACACAAATTTAGACCTTAGGTTGCAGAACTACCTAATCAAAGTATGGAATTCATACACAGCATATTTCTGTACTTCATATTTATTTCCTAAGATACGAGTACATCATGATATCTTACTACAGAACTCCTGATCTATGACCTACAATCTTAGAATAGGCTAGGTGTAGGTACAAAATTTGCAGATGAAGTCATAAATTTTTGGATTTATTATGGAGGTTTGGAAATAATCATGGAGATGGAGATATCCTCAAATTGAATGTGTTGAATTACAATTTAAAAGCAGTTTGTTGATAACGCTCTTCTTATAATGGGGGAACACTATTATTAATTTGTAGACATAAAATTTAACAGTAATGTCTTTATTAAACACACACGCACGCGCACACACACACACACACACACACACACACACACACACACACACACATATAATGAACATATATGGAAAATAAATGCAAGGTTTCTTATATTAAAGAATCAAACTTCTTTACATCCTTTATATTTCGACAAATTGTCGTTTTCAAAAAGGATATAAAATACAAGTACATTATAGTGTATATAATTTTTGGCGATATATGTGTATATATATGAATATATATATATATATATATATATATATATATATATATATATATATATATATATATATATGCATAAGGATTAGATTATTTTTAAAAATCCTTTTTTCATACATATGCAGATATTATTCGCAGTATTTATTCTTCAAAATCAGGTGTAATATTATTTATCAAAAAATTAAGACATGAATTCTATCGTATTATAAGAAGAAACATTCACTCTAATGTAATATTCAGTAAACGAATTTTTAATCTTTTTACTAAGTTTACTCTAGTCAAAATAAAAAGGTTCAGAAACTTCTAAACTTTAGAATTTATGAAAAACAACAAAAAGATTATCCTCTTCGCCAAAAGAATCTAAAGAGTTTAATTTGACTGCATAGTGCAGTTGGAGGAGCGCAATATTCTGTTGAATGTGTAAAGAAAAGTGAGCGCTGGAAGGTGAAAATGGAGTTCTGTCAAGGTATTTACATGTTAATTAAGGTGAATTTCAATGGTAAGACGTGTTTTCATCAAAGTTTCTGTCTTTTACGGACTTGGTGAGTGTTAATTTCATAAGCACGCGTTCATCTTTATAATTAATCCATCTGCCTGGATATACTAAGTTGTATTAACGTACATTTTAAAGTACACTTAAAAAATTTGATGCTTGTCACGAATAAAAACACTGTGGGCAGATCTAAACCCAATTGTTTTATTTCAAAAGACCAATATTTTATCGTGCTTTTGAACCACCATCAATCGTCATACAGCCTGCCAACTTTCTAGAACTTGATCGTTCAACGACATTTTTTTCAAGGAACAACTACTTGCTGTTGCCAGAGTCAGTCGTCTTGCGATGACCTCTATAACTAATAATCTCTTGTAATTAGCTGCAACCCTTTCTTTGACCGTTCATTTATCTGAATGTTTACTGGAAAGGACATTGATGAATAAAGAGCATAATGATGGTGATCTCCTGCTGAATTTATTCATGGGTCAATATTTCAAAGAAGAAATAAAATCCAAACTGGAGAAGTTTTACTCTTACATTGGATATTATTCAAAATATTTGTTCGCTTTTAATTATATTAAGTTTCATCTACATTTTTTTTAAACTTAAACTGCTATTTCTATTTTCACTTTGGTGATCGCTTCAACTAGAGAATATTCCAAATAATGCTGATTTGTACCTGTCTAGTTAGGAATATTCTATGTTGTCTTTACAGTCTTTAAATTATATGTAGTGATTTTCGACTTTAAAGAAAGAAATCCCGCCAAAATAGTATTATTTACCTCGACGGTTTTATTATTGTTGATGTTATTGAACTCGAGGACTCTTTGCTGAATTTACGACATTATAGCCTGAAAAACCGAATAGGAGTTGATTATAAGATATATATCTCATAGGGACTATTACTGGTAACAAGACTAAATTTTATAGTGGTAATCTTTGAAAAAAGGAGCCATTCATAGCATCATTTAAAAGCTTGTTTTATGCAGTACCGGAAACAAAATTTATTTGGTTAGAGTTCATTTTACAGGAGTGGTTTTCGAAAAAAAATAACTGTTTCACATACATTTTAAACTACCATTTCGAAACGCATAGAGATAACAAAATCTTGTCTTCGCCAAAATGTTTTAGATTCAAAGACCTTTAAAATGGTGTACAACACGACATGTGTTTGCATTTCAAAGTTTTCAGATTCAAAACGTGGGAACCTCTGTTTTGGAACACTCTATATTAATAAAGACTTGAAATGATTTCTAAAAATTCTATAAAATCATATTTAGTGGGGGAATCCGTTAAACTAAATCTCTGCAGTAAGCCGTTTGACCATTACTCATTTAAGACGAATGGTCTGAAACGTCCTGTACACGAGATCACAATTTTTTATGTGACACTTGTGGTTTCTTACTATGAAATAAGCTTTTAAAAGATGTGCAAATTACCACAAGCTTTTATAACAACTTTTAATAGCTTAGAAATGGCTATTTCTTCTATTTTAAAAGAAATTAAATTCAACAAAAAAGATGGTAGTAAAGTTTTTCAGTTATATAGTAAATCGCAAGGTTGGCAGATTTCATAGAAATTCACCTATCACGTCTCCAGAACCAAAATTCTTCACAATAAAAAAAACTATACATATGAGTCTGTATGGATATGCAATATAGCGCGTGCACGACAAGATAGGACTACGCCACAGTACGTGTCCTGTAACTGGCTTCCCTGAGCTTGCATGTAATTTCAAGTTTACAGACTAATTAATTTTGATAGTTAGGTTAAATTCATTACTTTGTCAATTACTATAATGTCATACAATTGTGTTCAGTTTCTTTACAAATTTATGAATTCTACGATTTTCTCGTTTGCCGTTCTTACCCATTAGACCAATGTAAAAATGTTTGCTAACGCTCAGCCAAATCCCATAGTGTGATACGCACCGTAATGAAAGTCGACGTTTAATATCTATATATTAAACGTCGAATTTACATCGTGCGAAATTTCGTCTGTAGATAATTTTGTTCGAGACATTTTGTGCGTTTTGAGATAATTTCGTTCTCGATATAACTTGCTAACAGGCAGGCGAACTGACATAAATAGAATTGTTTCTATTTCCTCGAGTGATAGGCTTCACGAAAGTGAACGTAGGTTGAGGCCAATAACTACCGTATTTGTCACAGATTCGGAATAAAGTTGGTGGAAATATATCACCTGTATAGCTTAAATGAATTACTTGGCCAACACAAATTTTACTCTACATATTTTCCGAAATCTATGATTTCATTTCATTAAGATTTAAGAAAAACTGCTCAGAGTCTAAAAAAAGGAATGGTTGTATTTTATATATATATATATATATATATATATATATATATATATATATATATATATATATATATATATGTAGGTCTTACGAGCATATGGACATATAAATCATTAAAGTTTCGTCAAAAGTAAATGTCGTACAATTTAACCCTTATATTGTTTTGAGTAATAAAAGACTATTTCCTCAATATCCTACAGAAAATAAAACATAATTCCTAAACATAGATTAACGCTCTTCCAAATATCATTACTATATTTGGGACCAAAATATTTAATTTCTTCCCTGGCACCATAAAGAGCTGCCCAGACAATCGTCCCTTAAATCTCTGTAGGGATCCTTTCTCATAAATGGGGGCTATAAAAACTTAAAAAAATTTATATTAACTTGTGTTCATAGTCTCTCATAATGTTAATAGTTTTTTAACATTAAAAAGTATAAAGATACTATTTGTTAAGTATCTGTATACGTTATGACTGTACTCGAAACACTACAATGTATCAATGAACAATAGAGTACTCTATTTTACAGTTTATGACCTAATTAAGGCTGCAGGTTTCAGACTTTCAGACAATTAATATATCAGGCAAGTAAGAGATCCGGGTTCGAGTCCCGGCGGAGCAAGTACTTTTTGCGATTCAATGTTTATTGACATAAATTAAATTCGGCTATTGCCATTTATACAAATTTAATTAATGTAAATAGAAGTCATTTGACAAGTATTTGGTCTTCCGATCATATGTTAGTTTGGTTATTTAAACACATATGTGAAAGAAACGGCCAAATACAAAATAATTGAATCGTAAAAAGTGAGGGCTCTGTGGTGTAATGGTAGCATATTCACCCGGCAAGTGAGAGATCCGGGTTCGAGTCCCGGCGGAGCAAGTACTTTTTGCGATTCAATGTTTATTGAAATAAATTATATATATATATATATATATATATATATATATATATATATATAGATTACGTTATTGGTACGATTTGGAATTTTTCGCGAGAGTTCACAGTTAAATTTGAAACTTTCCTAATCCGTTTCTCAGTGAAAAGCGTACATCCCAAAGATCAACTTCAAAATTCCAAGCTTTATTTTTTTATGGAAGGTCTGATAGGATAACAGGAGTTCGGTCATTTGCCATTTATATGGTTATAAAATGTAAAACACAACGTTTCGAGGATTGAAATCCATCCTCTTCGTCAGGTGGGGAGTTATCAGTACATACTAAAATAGAGAACAGAAATTAAAAAAAGAATGGAAAGAAACGTTGAACCCTTTTCATTGCATTTCCACTGCAAAGTATCCCACTGTAGCCTGTGCTGGTGTGATGTGTGATTGTGTTTCTCGTACTCGTGACTTGTGCTTGGGGCTTGCATTATCTGCAGTGACAACGCCTGGACTAGACTCCAAGCCGCTTTTGGGAATGTTAGAACCCTTTTCTTTTCCTTCCTTTCTTCTTCCTGTTTTCTATTTTTGTATATACTAATAAATCCTCCACATGATGAAGAGGATAGATTTCAATCCTCTAAACGTTGAGTTATACCTTTAGTAACCATAACTATGGCAAATGTCCGAAATCCTGTTATCCTGTCCAAGCATTAGCTGCCAATAGTTTTAAAATATTCTTATGTGTGAAAAATATCACTATTTCTCACAGATTTCAACAGTATATTCCCAATTTTCTTCTACAAATATGACCATAATATAAAACTCAATTGAAGTAACTCAACTTGTCACATGAATTTATAAAACTGAAATATCGGTTTAGAACTCAGTTCACGCTGGGAAATGTTTGAATAATAAATTACGATACTAAAGCACACCCAATGACGGGGAGTTATCGATTCACCTCAGACTGATATAGTTGTTACAGAACCTAACAATATAATGTGACAAATTGAACCAGACAGTGTGATTGTGCCGAAGCACTCTAAGACTAGTTGTTAATGTTGAATGCTTTTAATAAACTTTAGTACCTTCTCTGCACCTACTGCAAATTTGTATGTATCTACTTAGGGAAATATACAGGGTCTTTAAAAGTATGACAACTTTGTGTGTTTTGAATGAGAACAAATAAAAACACCCAATTCTGTACAGATCGAAAAAAATATAAATTTCATGTGTGGAAGTCATCTCGAGTTATAAAACGGAAGATGAATCGTAACGTATAAGGGTTAAATTGTACGACATTTACTTTTGACGAAACTTTAATGATTTATATGTCCATATGCTCGTAAGACCTACATATATATATATATGTATACATATATATATATATATGTATACATATATATATATATATATATATATATATATGTATACATATGTAGGTATTACGAGCATATGGACATATAAATCATTAAAGACCTACATATATATATATATGTATACATATATATATATATGTATACATATATATATATATATATATATATATATAATATATATATATATATATGTATACATATGTAGGTATTACGAGCATATGGACATATAAATCATTAAAGTTTCGTCAAAAGTAAATGTCGTACAATTTAACCCTTATACGTTACGATTCATCTTCCGTTTTATAACTCGAGATGACGTCCACACATGAAATTTAAATTTTTTCGATCTGTACAGAATTGGGTGTTTATTTTTTCTCATTTAAAACATACAAAGGTGTCATACTTTTAAAGACACTGTATATTTCCCTGAGTAGATACATACAAATTTGCAGTAGGTGCAGAGAAGGTACTAAAGTGTATTAAAAGCATTCAACATTAACAACTACTCTCAGAGTGCTTCGGCACAATCACACTGTCTGGTTCAATTTGTCACATTATATTGTTAGGTTCTGTAACAACTATATCAGTCTGAGCGTCGCTCGGTGAATCGATAACTCCCCGTCATTGGGTGTGCTTTAGTATCGTAATTTATTATTCAAACATTGCCCAACGTGAACTGAGTTCTAAACCGATATTTCAGCTTTATAAATTCATGTGACAAGTTGCGTTACTTCAATTGAGTTTTATATTATGGTCATATTTAGAAGAAAATTGGGAATATACTGTTGAAATCTGTGGGAAATAGTGATATTTTTCACACATAAGAATATTTTAAAACTATTGGCAGCTAAGACTTGGACAGGATAACAGTATTTCGGACATTTGCCATCGTTATGGTTACTAAAGGCATAACTCAACGTTTCGAGGATTGAAATCTATCCTCTTCATCATGTGGGGGATTTATTAGTATATACAAAAATAGAAAACAGGAAGAAGAAAGGAAGGAAAAGAAAAGGGTTCTAACATTCCCAAAAGCGGCTTGGAGTCTAGTCCAGGCGTTGTCACTGCAGATAATGCAAGTCCCAAGCACAAGTAAAGAGTACGAGAAACACAATAACACATCACACCAACACAGGCTACAGTGGGATACTTTGCAGTGGAAATGCAATGAAAAGGGTTCAACGTTTCTTTCCATTCTTTTTTTTTATTTCTGTTCTCTATTTTAGTATGTACTGATAACTAAAATCATCAACCTGACGAAGAGGATGGATTTCAATCCTCGAAACGTTGTGTTTTACATTTTATAACCATATAAATGGCAAATGACCGAACTCCTGTTATCCTGTCAGACCTTCCATCAAAAATAAAACTTGGAAATTTTGAAGTTGATCTTTGGGCTGTACGCTTTTCACTGAGAAACGGATTAGGAAAGTTTCAAATTTAACTGTGAACTCTCGCGAAACATTACAAATCGTACCAATTACGTAATCTATATATATATATATATATATATATATATATATATATATATATATATATATATATATATATATATATTGTCTGAAAGTCTGAAACCTGCAGCCTTAATTAGGTCATAAACTGTAAAATAGAGTACTCTATTGTTAATTTATACATTGTAGTGTTTCGAGTACAGTCATAACGTATAAAGATACTTAAGAAATAGTATCTTTATACTTTTTAATGTTAACAAACTATTAACATTATGAGAGACTATGAACATAAGTTAATACAAATTTATTAAGTTTTTATAGCCTCCATTTATGAGAAAGGGGGGGGAAAGGGGAGAAACCCCTACAGAGATTTAAGGAACGATTGTCTGGGCAGCTCTTTATGGTGCCAGGGAAGAAATTAAATATTTTGGTCCCAAATATAGTATTGATATTTGGAAGAGCGTTAATCTCTGTTTAGGAATTATGCAACTGTTTTATTTTCTTGTGTTGTACTAGTAGGATATTGAGGAAATAGGCTAGTCTTTTATTACTCAAAACGAAAATAGAAATATATTTGACAAAAGAAATATATTTGAAATATATGTTAAGATTCTCTCTCGACGAAAATATCCTATGCAATTTTCTTTTTGTCTGAAGCCACAGATAATCCTAAACGTCTTTTTGAAGTACAAAAGCTATCACCAAAGCTGATTCAGAAACCTTCCCCCAAACACACATAGCTGAGAAAACTGTCAATTTTTCCGAAATATACAAATTTTAAAGTTTCTTTATTTAAGAAATTATATAGATACCGGAGGCAGTAGAACACTCTGGCAAGCCTTAATGCATACCTGATCAAGCTGAGAGTTCCACCTTAGGCCAGAATAAAATTTTTAAACCCAAGAACGACACACGATCTGAAAGTACGAATGAATCCCCATTGTAACGACATGTCTCGTGAACCTCATTCACCAGGTCAAATTTTATAATGTTAGATTTGTGACAATTTAATTTGAGATTATTTATTGAAAACTATGTATGAAGTAGGCCCGTGGTACTTCGTAATATTCCTGGAAGAGATTCGAGACGGATTGAGTGCAAGGGAAGAATAGTGTCGTCAGCTTATTGGACAAGATGACCCTATACTTGATTACCAAGTTAATTGACATATATAAAACAAAGTAACTGTCCCAAAATAGACCCTTGCGATACTCCTGCTCTGAAATCATTAAAATTTGAAACGGTTATTTTTCGTTTTATAGCTTAATTGCACGCTCTGTTTCTTTTTATTTAAATGAGAACCAAACATTTCAGGGTTATGCCTCTGATACCACAGGCGTCAAGTATAAAAAGCACAATATTATGATTTACGGTGTATAGAATATACTCGTACATTTTCACAATCATGTTTTTACCTTAAGTATGACAATTTTCAAACAATCGCAAATAGTTAAACTATGTTGAAAAATGGTTTCATAAATTAATGACGAGTGATTGGCCTTAGTATTTGAACTTAAACTCTAGTAAGGCTTTCGACGTTAATATATTAAACGAATCTCAAAATATATGGAACGGAATTTTGTATAACTTTCATTTTATCGCTTTATCTAAAAGTAATTTGGGAACAGATGTGGCTACCATATATTAACCAGAAGAGCTAAAGGTTCAGTAGAATTATTAACAAGTATTTAAGTTAAGATATCAGTATATTTCGAATATCAAACTGTTCAAAACTATCAATGTTTCTAAACATAAAGAACCTGCATAAATATTAATAAAGTAGAATTGTCGATATGATATAAATCGTATCATACTTGAATCCTTTTAACGTTTTACTGGTATTTTTAGAGAGATGCATTTTATTGAGCAATTAATGAGTTCCGCGTCGAATAACTGTAATCGTGATAATTTAGCGATTGAAATACAATTATATTGTATGAATATTTTCTGGATTATCAATAAAATATACATAAATACTTAAAATAATATAGACAGGCATGTACGCATAATAAGAGTGAACATTTTATTTGGACATTTTAAACTAAGTTTTAAGTAGAACACCAAGTTTATTTGTTTTTTTATGAATGTAGGAAAAAGGTTCATGTTCTAGCCCCTGAACTACAATAATGTGTATTTAAAGAGGTTTTTACATACCGGTACATTTATTTAGTCAGTAATCCAAAAACAATATTGAGCTTACAACATCGTTGTAAGATTGAAACGCGTAAGCACAATATTACTTTTTGGATTGCTGACTAAAGGTATGTAAAAACCTACTTATACTGAATCTAGAGCTTTTTCATATATTGCTTGTCCTCGTATGTCGCAGGATTGGTAACTAAAAAAATAATGTGTAAACACAAAAATTATGTCGAGCTAACCAAATATTGCTTTACTAGTTTTATAAATATTTGTGGTGGTAAAAGTTTAAACGGTAAGTGAAAGATTCTTTCCTTTATCGAAGTAGGACAATATACATGATATTGCAAGCTTAATTGTAATATATGTATTAGTATAAAATGTAGTATATCTTTTTTAAAGTGTACAACAATGAACAACACCTATAACATTCAGACACACATAAGAATACAATTCATTCCCTTATTAACTCATTATTATCAAATCCACATTGCATGTAGATTTTTAATGTGAGTTTCTAATTTTCCCAGCTGCACGTCAAAAATAGAACTGAATAAAACACACCTGACACCAAAAGGCGTTTTAAACAAGCTTTAAATTTTAATTTTGAATGTGTTCAAGCATTCCAGGAAGCCCATTGATTAATCTGAAACCGTATTGGTTTTGGAGCTGCTGTTCCATTTTGTCGTAGTCGTTTGTTGCTCATACCCCCTGTGTCTTAATTGTGAAACCCCATACCCCCAAACGAAGTACACTTTGAGAAGCGGTATAGAGTCATTTAGAGGGTATAGAGGCTGGATGAAGCACCGAGGGTTTTTGAAGTTACTACTTCTTTTGGCGGGTTATGGATGTATGTTTTGCTTTCGTTTCGCGTCACAGAAAGATCGTCACGCTTGTTCGCTCTGGAGCCGCTAGGGGCGAGACTACCACGGCCCTTTTGATATCAGGCAGAGCGTTTCTCTGTTCAGTGGCTATACAGGAGTGCTAGTAAGGGGTTACTGTCGTTCCTTATAGAAGTGACTACTTCTTTTGGTGGCCTATGGATTGGTTTGAATAAATCTGCGAACTACTAGTTTATTTATAAATGAATTCAACGTAAAATTGATTAACTTACTGAATCGTTTATTAGAACTATTTAGAGCTCATTGGACACTAAATTGAATTTCAGCACGGTTAATATTAATTCCTATTCTATCAGCTCACTACTAGTTTCGTACTTGAAGAGATTAAAAATTTCTATATCACATTACGTTTAAGCGGGGTCTTTCAGACATATTACTGTACCTGTCAGCTTTGAAACGTCATCCTGTCCATTGGATGAGCTTTAGCGAAGTCTATTGATCAAGGAGATGGAAACATTTCATTTCTGTCTGTATGTCTGCACGGTATCTAAAAAAACAAATTGACCTAAAGACTTACAATTATGCAATTATGCGTGAAGCTTCAGTTCTATAAGAGCAACACTGAGTTCGATTACGGTGCATGTCCCTCTGGGATTTGGCTGAGCGTTAGCAAATATTTTTACGTTGGTATTATGATGGGTAACTATGGTGTCAGCGAGAAAATAACATAAATTAAACACTGACATAAAACCACATTTAATGAACAGAAATTCGTACTTATCATATAAATAGATATCTCGAAAATGTCTCATCTGTAGATGATAAATTAGCATGAAACTTTGAGTAATGACTGCATATGTCCACTCATTGACTTTGGCTAAAAATCATTGAATCCTTTCACTCAGTAGGCGGACAGTTACCTTTTGCCTGCAGGGGAATTTTAAATGTTTTTCTTCATAACTCACCACCCGTTTATTCGTCCGGAGGACATCTCAAGAAGATGACGTATAGACTTAAAATTTTCATGCAATTTCAGAAAAGCCTGTTACGCAACACTTCGTGTGGCATAATTCTACCTTGTATAACTTTTATTGGAAATGGAGATGATATAGATCACCATGAAGTAGTCCTTAAGATTTTGCTATACTAAAAAAAAGTGACTTATGAAGGTAGTAAACAACGCAGATACATCACGATACATTAATCCGCGTCTCTAAGATCATTTCCCTGTCCATTCAGAGTTGTTGTCCGCAATAAGAGAGATAATGTGACATATTACGATCAAAGCAATAAACATTTGTAGGTTACGATCCGGAGTCATAAAACGTGTGCTGTACAAAACGTAGATACTTTCAACACTTTATGCTTAACATGTTGAGTGCGACAGACGTCATAGTGCGTACTGGAAGGTTACGAATACTACATTTTTTATAGCTGGACAGTTATTGTCCAGTAATTTAACACACTATGTGCTACATACGTTCTAATGCGTAAGAGTATTTTCAGTATAGAGCTACAGTGAAGGTGTTAAAGTTACATTCTAGTCGTGAAAACTTGTGCTGTATGACTTTTTACACAAATAATTATTCATCAGTGACTGATATCTCAGCGATGAAAATTCGATATTTATATGCATCGAGAAAAATATTAACTAATGACATACACACTATTCTCAAAAACGTTAACGTGTTCGTTAATCGTTAAAATCTTTATAGATACCCTTTAATTTAAGACAGTACCGGTAAAAAGAACAAGGTTGAAAGAACTCTTTCGCTAAAGTAGAAGCCATTTCCAACAATGGCGCCATCTAGCAGCAAGAAGCACAGTTACGAGGGTGATTGCCCTGAGTATAATCTGAGGCAATATCAAGACATTTCCTCTTTCTGTAGACGACCTTGGCAGCGTGGTGGTGGTAAGCAAATTACTATCTTGGCAAACGTTCAGTGCACAGTAGCAGCTGTTGGACTATTGAACGACGTGATGTCCTCTCCATGGGGAATTCTATTCGTGTCCAACAGTTTAAACCAATATTAAACTTGCTTTAGCTGATAGAACAGTGAACATTTCAAACTCATACAGGTTTATCTATTCAAACAAAATTAGTTGGCAATCAGATTTTCCGTTATCGTTTGTACTGACCCGTTCTCAATATTACGTAGTTTGTTCAATATTTGAAGACTGGTAGACAATTTTGGTTTTCAATATTTGAATAAATATGTGAGGCGTAAAGATTACAACTCAAGATATTATTTAGAGTCTTGCGCTTACAACTAAAAAAAAGGGTCTGAATGTAGTAACAATACTCAATACTCAATAAGATACAATAGTTAACTGAAAGGGCGTATATAAATATTTAGGAATGTAACAATGATAATTAATAAGAATAACTAATAATTATTAATGTCAGTGCATTGTGTTATAACAACAATTTTGAACAGAATACGTTATATTGTGTAATGGACTAGTGAAGTTTTGTACCGTTTCAAAAACTAAACTCTTGAAACTTAAGCTAATAAAAATACAGAAGTTACCTGAAAGTGCATCTTTAAATATTTATTAATGTAACAACAATAATTAATAAGAATAACGTTATTAATGGCAGTGCATTGTGTTATAACAACAATTTTGAACAGAATACGTTATATTGTGTAACGGACTAATAAAGTTTCGTACTTTAAACTAAATGTATGTTTTTTGAAAAGAATCGTTTTAAACATCACATGTGAAACATTAAGTTATATCTAAAACATCGTTGTTATAAATCTATAGTAATTGAAATAAAAGTATAGAGTGAGTACTTAACATGATTGCATAGGCGTAGATACAGTTTGCTTGGGTTTACCAATATCTTATCTTAATTTGCAAAAGGTTCACTAACTTTCTCCATCTTGAATAAAAGCGTGTATACTACATATAATGTAATACAAAAGAAAAAACTCAATAAATCTTTAACTACAATTCGTTTACGTAAATTGTATGTTTGTCGATGTGAATTGTATTAGATATCACCACTGGCGTATTAGTAATGTTTTAAAAATATTAGGACCAAATCTTTAATATTTAAATTGTGTATTATTAAAAAACAGCCTCATGTTTGAGTTACATTAGGAGTGTCTTATTAAAGTACATAATACATATCAAAGTTTACTTCTAAGTTATATTAGATTGATTTAGTATACAATATCAGCCTATTGAAATCACCCTCATAGTAGCACTACCGAAACTCCTGTATAACCTTACAGAAAACGGCCTTCAGAGCCCAAAATTACCCTCCGTTCAAAATATTTTATATAATACTTGCTGTTTCTCCCGGTTTCGCACGCTTTTCTTAAACTTTAATCGTGTATGTGCACTTCTGGTTCAAGTGAATTATATTTACAACACCGATTTAAAGTTTGCCTTGTTGCCACGATCAAGAAAATCTGTATTTTTGTAGATATTGTACACTCAAGCTTTATGTTCAACCTGAAATGTATCTTAAAGACAAAATTTGTCTGTAAGATGTATATTTAATATACATCTTACCTTATCCCCTTCAAATAGTGTTTGGCTATTTAATGTACGTAAATGTTTCGTAATTGCAGTTTATAGTGTGCAGGCGCTTTGAAAACTTATCTTTTGCAGCGCCGCCTGGTGGCGAGTTACATTAATGGACATAGCATATAAACCTTTTCCGTAAAAATACATACAAATTTTCATAGTGGGCATAATAATTCATATTAAAACTCTCTATACAATCTTTAGGATTTTGTTTCATGGACCAAGAGGGGCTAAAATTAAACGCTACCAATGGTTTTTTCTTTCGATTTTACTTTTTATTTCAGAAACCAGAAAAGAAATTTCCAATTCGGAAAAATTATTTTTCTTGTAGTCAAAAACCAAAAGAATACGTAATATTATGTTACCATATCACGTTTGAATATTGCGGGTGATGGAAGTTTCTGATAAGATTGTGAATTTTTTACAGTATAATAAAAGTTTCGAAATCTAATTACAAACAATCTGACATCTAGGTTATAAAAAGCGGTTAGAATCTAGCAAATAATGTAGATTTAAGCTGTCAATGGTTATAATGACGGTTAATCATGCCGTAAAGATGTAAACAATGCCAAGAAGCCACTTCGTTTGAATATTGCGGCCGATTCAAGTTTAACAAATTCACACCTCCGTTATTTATAAACCTCGAAAAATAAAATAAAATGTATTCTGAATGCTGATAAGATTTATTAAACCTTTTGTGATAAACAATTTTATTACCAGAGGTTTCGGGATATTGTTTACATTTATATCCCATAACATCTTTTCCATCACTGGTGATATGAATAATGGGAAAAGTTCATACTTTGTACAAAAATTGACCTTGGTACGTTTGTTGGTCACTTTGGTATGCCACTTCTTTCAATTACGGAGGTCGTCTAAACTTTAAATAAATTCATTAAAAATTCGGTATTTTTGAATTTAGATGAAAAAGTAAAAGTTTTATGGAATGGTTATAAAACTTCCTAAACTCTTTGTTATACTTGAGATACTTTTGTTGTATCTCAATTGGTTTTAGAGATATTGAGTACATGAGTACATCATGACAATAAATAAGTTTCAGTTGTCGCAAAATGTAACTACTTCCAACTGAGCCGAAAGGACTATAACAAACTGAGGGGTGTAATACTTTAACCAAAACGTTTTGTCTTTCGTGCGAGGTGTCTTTTGTTGAGCTTTCATAAAAAGAGGTGCCATAAGAAGAGTGATAATAATGTACACCTTATTTGAAGTAATGATTTAGACTTTAAACAATACGC
Source organism: Homalodisca vitripennis (assembly GCF_021130785.1). Taxonomy (NCBI): domain Eukaryota; kingdom Metazoa; phylum Arthropoda; class Insecta; order Hemiptera; family Cicadellidae; genus Homalodisca; species Homalodisca vitripennis. The sequence continues at coordinate 28,293,040 of NC_060211.1, forward strand.
CACTTTTTAATCTTTAAATAATTAACTTTAACCTTCTTTCTTCTAAATTAATATTAAAGTTATACGATTTGTATTAATAGTTAGTAATCGTAATCGTACATTTCTTTCATACGGCTGTGCACTGTTAGTTAATTGTTTACTGTCAGAGTAACTCTTTAACAACAACACTCCATCATTTCATAGTTTCCGATTTCACTCAGATAAGTTTGACAGGGCGGAGATGACCTGTCGATGTAGACTAGCTTGTTTCCTCTGCAGCATATTGTGTACCAGATTCATATTATCCTTGTTCCGGTGTCTCATTTTAATCATAAAAACTACGTGGATTTTATTATTCTAATTGTACGTAATACATAATGAATACAGAAATTTAAGAGGGGAGAGAATTTATTTAAAACGTGTAGTAATTCATCTTAAGGGAAGTTTAATATATTTAATCTGTTAAGAATAGTATTAAACTTTATTCTTATATAAGGTGGTTAGGGAATGATGTTTCATATTTCGAGTTTTAAAATCTAACTCATAATTTAAAATATTATATGAGAATTAAAAACAAAGAGTAATAAAAGATGCGTCACATCCATAGCACTATAAAGCTTCTATATTGATATAAATCAACAACATATTTGATTTATATGTGGTTTCAAAATCCGTTATATAAAGTTTTTGTTGTATCTCTACAAGAAACAACGTAAAGTCGTAAGTAAATCGTAAATACGTAGCAGTTAAAAACGAAGTAATAGGCTAGCAACGCCAAGAAAACGAAGTATCTATATAGAGGGGGAGGCCCTTTGCGTGGTAACTATTCGACGCTACAAATGACATGCAAAGAAGAAAAGATATGAGTAAGCTGAATGTCTTTTAAATGAATCAAGAAATCATGATTCATGATTCGTGGAAAAACACGTCAATGATGCTAAGAACGTCTTAGGGGTTTTAGATGCAAGAGTCTATTATTTAATAAAAAAAAAATAATTTATTTGTGTCTACTCCTCTGCAGTAGACTAGACATATCGATCTACGCGTGCACTCCAATATCGAAAAATTGCCGCTCTTGGAAATCCACAGGGTTAACCAGATTTAAGTGATATCGGTATTTACTGAACCTAGTGTAGGTGAGATATAAGCAAGCTAGAATTGAACCCTCCTGGGAAACAGTGATAGTAGTTATAGAATATAAAAACCAAATAATAATTTCCGATTAAACTGATAATATTAAAACAAATGTAGTACAGTTCAATTTCAGTTCTAAGAACAAACTTTTGCATCTCTTTCAGGTTTGTTTTAGCCGTGAGCAAAAATATTATTTCACTCTAAAGCAATTACCAAGAGAAAAGAATATAGAAACATGCAATTAAAAATATCATGCCCTACGGAACGAACTGTATCATATATTTTAGTTGAATATTTTTGAATAGATTGTGCCCTGAGCAAGGTAATTATAATATATTTTAATGTAAGCCTGTGTAAAGATATATAGTACAGATACCATACCAGACACGAGAATGCATTTTAAACAGGATTTGTAAATAGAACTAATAAAAGTTAAAATATAAATGTTGGAGCAATTAAATCTCCAAAGAATGTGAACTGCAGTTGTGTTACGGTTAGGAAAAATAATTAATCGTGCAATAGTTAGTGCAACATCTACAAATCTGCCTGCAGTTACGATTATTAATTGCCGTTTCAAATCTACAATACCAATTAAATGTATAATTATACATTTTTGTCATTTAAGCTCTGTAGTCAGTAGAGTCTTGTTAAAGGGTTCGTTTTAATACTTTGTAATTTTTAAAATGGTTCTGATGAATTTTAATACAGAGTTATCAAAGGTAAATCTTAAAAATTACTTATATATCAACCAGTACCCACCAAACTAGGGTATGAAAGTCAATGAAATCAACAAACAATTAATCTATAGATGTGACCTGAGTCTTATACGGAAAATCGGAAACTAAAATGACGTGATCTGAGGAATTTTATTACAAAAAAGTAATTAACCAATTAATGTTTAAAACTACTGCTATACCATTGGAATTCATCAAGCTAAGACAGGAATTCATGATTTTAACGGAATTGCTTTTTCATGATCAGGTTTTACAGTACTGATTTTACAGGTGCAGATATTTAGCGGCACTGCATTTGATGACGAAGATGGAGCAACAGGGTTATTCAGATCAAAACCATGCAGTATCCAAATGTATATTAATTCGTAATAATAACTATTTTTATTTTATACCGTATTCATTTTCTTTAAATAAAATTCCAATGACGAATATCTGTTACAATATAACGTAATATGTGGTGTAGCATTTTAAGGAAATTCGTTAAACTAAAAAAATCTGTTCAAATTACAAAAACGAATTATAAGAAATTGTTGAAGCTCCGAACCCGACAGTCATGTAAACTATTTCTCATAAAGGGAACATTTTGACCCTCCCATCTCTGTACATTTTTGAAGTTTTAAGTTTTTACAAATCTAATAGTAAACAGGTCCATAAAAATAAAGTATTTCACCCTTGCAATACAATCAGATACTACACTATCCTGTTAGTCGGTTAAAACTATATGAGCAGGGTGTGTAATATTCTGCATTACAACTTTTCAATAAATTGCTAAAAATCTTTAAAAATTAATACTTAAATAAAACATTTAAAAATTCCTTAAAAGGCTACCTCATAAACCGGGCATATTACTCTGTCGAAGAGTACATAAATACTTAATTTATCCATTTATATTTCTTATTTGCGTAAACAATTTTTGTTGAGCAAAAGTGTAATTTGTACTTTTGATTTCTCATTCATTTTATTTGTTGTGCTGACTGTGACAATTCACGTTGTTTTAGCTCTGATAAAGAATGTAAAAAAATTTTATTGAATAAATGAATAAAAATATAAATGTGCACCTAAATTATTGATGTTGTCAAAACAACAATGTGACAACATTAACAATGCATTGATAATAATAAGTTAGTTTAATGGAGTCCAATTGAGAAGTATAGTCCAATTTCAACCTAAAAAATCTGGAGGAGGTCTTACAAGACTTAGTTAAATAGTTTGAACATCGTCATGGAAGAAGTCAGTATCCTGGAAAACAGTGTTATAAATCTTATTAGTTTTTGACTTGTTCAATAAAAATAAAGTCTTAGTTTAACGGTTTGAGTATCGTCATGTAAGAAGTCGGTATCCTGGAAAACAGTGTTAATCATATTAATTTTGGAGTTGTTCAATAAAAATAAAGTCTTAGTTTAACGGTTTGAGTATCGTCATGTAAGAAGTCGGTATCCTGGAAAACAGCGTTAATCATATTAATTTTGGAGTCGTTCAATAAAAATAAAGTCTTACAAGTCTTAGTTTAACGGTTTGAGCATCGTCATGTAAGAAGTCGGTATCCTGGAAAACAGTGTTAATCATATTAATTTTGGAGTTGTTCAATAAAAATAAAGTCTTACAAGTCTTAGTTTAACGGTTTGAGCATCGTCATGTAAGAAGTCGGTATCTTGGAAAACGGTGTTAAATCACATTAATTTTGGATTTGTTCAATGTAAATACATTTTTTATAATTAATAAAACCTTTAAGTGTAATATAAGTGTTTTTACTTATATTTTATTGGTTAAATTATTGTACCAAGAATTACAGTTATAAAAACACTCAGTTTAGTTGCTTAAATTTAAATAATTAATCCTGAATGTACAGTGAGAGACAGAAACGTTACCTACACCTCAGTACTAACGAGACTCTCGCATGTCTCTAATGCCGGATACAATTCTGGTCTAAAGATAACTTTCTCTTACAGTTGCCCTATCACGACCAATCTCGTACAGCAAAACTTACGTTGTTTTCCTATCAGTCCTCATACGTTAAAATAAACCTACCACATAAATGCTAAGTTTAAGCCAAAACAGTTAACCCTTCTATTTATCACATTGCATGGTAGAGGTTAAGTGAAAGAGAGGAATTTTTAGTCCTAACTTCGCCTCTATAAATAAAGGCATTTTCCATTTCATTTCATTCATGGCAGGAGTAAGCTATACCACGTGTTGCGTAGCAGGATTACCTGAGGTAGGAAGCTAAATTTTATACTAACGATCTACTAAATCTCTTGGAGTAACATGAACCACAATTGAACTCGACTCGATGCTACTTATAGAAAAGAAACGTAATTCAAAAGTTCGGGTTTATAGGTTCGTTCTGGAGTTATCGTGTGGACATACAGACATATAGACAGACATACAGAAATGACATATTTCCAGTCCAGTGAATAAACAGCGGGCAAGGTAAGAGTACGCCACATCACGTGTCGAGTTGCAGGCTTCGCTGACGTTGTTTCACGTTTATAGCTCATTTCATTCTAGCTGTTCTGCATACATGCAGTCAGACAAGCACACAGAAGAGACATTGTTGTATATTCTGGGAAGTAAAAGAGAAATTATTTTTTTGTATTACCAAATGATTCCACTAAGGCCTCTCTAGTGATAAGGTTCGCTGACGCTGAACTAATAAATCTGCTATACCCAACCTTTCCCTTGAAGTAAGTCCTAAGAGGATAAGGGCTTTAATTAGTCCAAGAAACTATAGCCAATTATCATTGCATAAGCGAGTATCTCATTGGAAGATGCTGATACAGTCACAGTATTATGAAGTCTGATGGTCATGAGTGGGAAAAAGCTAAGTAAATAAATTTTATGTTACCACACCCAGAAGGGATCGATTGTGGCTGGTTTGTTCTTTCCAGTTGAATCTACTACTGGGCACATCAAAAACCGTTCTGGACATCTGGGCAACCTTATGGAGGTCCAGGAGCGGCACATCACAAACCGCAAAATATTCTGGATTCTGGGATGCAAGGGTAATACGATAGGTCTAGTCTACTCCGGGAGATGACTGTTGGTGTAGGTGGAGTTCATTCTCTAAATATAAGAAGTTCTTGCTAGCCTCAACAAGGGTGTGCCACCCCTGCCTGCTTTGACTGGAGAGGCTGGTTCGGAGCTGGCCTGCCCTTCTTCCGGGGGATATGACTTTGATATAAGTGCCCTAATTCTTCCTCATGGATCTCGATAGGAGGCGGCCTCTACCCCCTAACCTTACCCATCCTGAATAGCCTGTCATTCCGTAAGGAGCGCTAAGGTTCTTACAGGAATAAGTGTAATTAATAAGCTTCTTGTCCTAAGAGAACAAAAAATAAAAATAAATGTTACCCATAGAAAGTATTGTTTTGTTTTTTTAACGCTTCCGATAATACCCCATTTTGTCTCCCTTGAATCTAGTGCAGTTGGGGATTGTTTTATATTTTAGAGAAACTTCATCTATTGACTTCACGTAAAACAAAGTTTTGTGCTTATATGATGCAAATTAACGTCTACTCCCGGCCATTAGGGGAATGAGCAATAAAGGTGCAAAGGAGGTAATAACTGTCTGTAATATAATCCAGCTGTAAAGGTAACTATGCAACCTTAATGGCATTACAATGTTTTTATGAGTGTAAACTACGCACAATCAATGGTGTCGTAACCTTTCACTAAGGTAAAAATTAGAAACTAGTAGAAAATTTATCGTGCAGAATAATTTGGTTTTATCTCCACAAAAGAAAACAATATTGTGATTCGTTCTCCAGGAACAAACTTTGACTTCATTTATTACCATTTTTTTTACTTCTACTGTACATCTAATACTAAAATTTCATTTATCATTAATAAATGTTCTTTTTTTTAATTTGACTTCATATTCCATGTGTATGAAATGTTGTATAACATGTTCTACTGTACATCTAATACTTAAATTTAATTTATCACTGATAAATGTTATTTGTGTTTTTAAATTTGACTTTCATATTCCCTGAGTATGTAATGTTGTAAAACATGGTTATTATGTTTGGTAGTACTAATCAGTTGTTTTTTATTCGATTTTAATGAAACAAACACTTTTAGATTTAGAATAAAGTTTAAAAAATTTTATTATTCTTGTAAAATTTTCATACAGGGTATCGATTTTGCGGAATTTAACATCAAAATTTATGATTGGCTACCATTTTAAAATGGGTAAAGATAATTTGTTCATATGTTTTCTCAAATGGGCATGCAAAAGGTCAACACAACTACAAAGTTTCATTACTTTATCTATACTACTATAGTATAAAAGATATAACTTTTTTGGTAAAAAATCACATACAGACAGTAGACGGAAAACTGAAGGTTTTAGGACATACCTCCATATGAAGTTGTTTTGCTTATTTTCATGTCTAGAACAAAATACTATAATATTGGAACACCTTTAGTAAACATCCTGTATATACAGGTTTTAAAATATTTTAAAAGGATGAGAAGAACTGAAGACAAAAATGTATTAAGAAATTTGATCGCATTAATTCAGACAAAAGTTTCAGATTTCACTGAGCCTATGTATTAAATCTATTATTATGGGTTTGTAATGATGATTTCATTATGGTTATGAATGTTTTGTCTGATGTTGAAATTATGGAACTTAACTTTAAAGAATAATAAAATTATATATATATATATACATATATATATGTATATATATATATATATATATATTTGTGTGTGTGTGTGTGCGTGTGTGTGTGTGTGTGTGTGTGTGTGTGTGTGTGTTTTTTTTATGTACTAGGGGTTATCTCCTAAAACAGGCTTGGATGGTACTCGAAGTTCGAGAGAGCAAAGCTCTTAAATCTTAACTTACTCTCACAATAAGAACGCTGTAACAAAGTGAGAGCTAAAATCTTCTGCCTATCTGTGTCTGAAGAGACGTAACAATGTCAAAACAGCTTCACTAGGCGGAGTATCCTTTACCATCGCAAGGTTTCCCAATAAGGCCAAAGCCCATACATAGCACAGTGGGTGGTACCTATAGAGGAGTTTATCCGTTATCTGAGTTAAAATACATTCTTCAGAGTTTAAACTGATCGTTTCCTTAAAAAAATGCCCCTTCATCACTTAGTTGCTAACTCAAATGGATATCACCGTGTTACAGCGTACTTTGCTCCCTCTTCGTGTACCATCCAAGTCAGTGTAGGAGATAAATTATACTACTAAAACCTTCCGGCAAAGACGATCTGATAGACTTACAATACTATAAAAAATTTACTTGTATTTTATAATTAATTTTAAGAAAGCATTTCATTATGTTGTAGCGTATTTTTTGTTATTTTTAGATTAGACTTATATTCAAACAATGAGGAAATGATTGGACGTGGATATATAATAGATAATGGACATGGATAGATAGATAATGTCTATCTCTTCATGATGTACGTATTGGTGTCTAACTGTAATATTCTGTAATATTTTAAAAAGTGGCTCACAGTGTTCAATACATCTAAGTCTACACTTGTTTTTGTAAAAGTAAGATTTCCTGTACACAGTGAATATCAGCACAACATAATTCCAAAAAGAAATTGTCTTTTAAAAACTTAAGTAAACTCAAATAATTCTCACCCAAAATGTCCCGAAGTTTAAACATGAAGTAATTTAATAACCATATTTAGTACAACGTGTGCTAATGTAAGCTTGCTAATTTAATTTAATATCTGTTTGAAAACGTAATAATTGTACAGTTTGATAATCGTAGTTTGGCTTAGGCTTAAAGTAATTATCTATTAGGGAATAAAAGTCTATTAGTGTAAATTTTACTGTATTCCACTAATGTAAATGTAAATGATGTAACAGCGTTTTAATGGACTGCCTGTATTTAAAGTATGTGACATAATAGGAAATATTCGTCACTTTTGAAGGTCATTTGCATTACACATGGATGTGAATATATGTACATTGATAATTAGTCGTTTTAAATGTGGAAATGCAAAACTACATTTCCCCATTGCAGGTGTAGCAGTACAGAAGCGGGGTACTATACAGTACAATATGTAGAGGGGAGGCTATTTTGGGACTCACACTCCTCAAGCCTCATTAACCTGGACGTCTTGCCGGCCTGTCTTTATTTCCGTCTTTGTCTCGAAGCATTTGCACTTACGCGTGTTTAGCGGTGGCTGTATGTTTTACATAATAGCCTCATGCACTACTGTCACTTTGGTAGTAGACGTAGTGATATTGTTTATGTATTGCATGTACTGAAGTCACTGTGGAAGTAGACGTAGTGACGTGACTGTTTATGTATAGCCAAAGTTCCTGGTGACAGTTCCCAACAAGTTAAACAGTTGTGCTGTTCGGAGTTGGCACACACTGTCCTGTATGGGGAGTGAGTTCGAACATTGGCTGTTTGGCTGTTTGACGTGTATTAGGAGTTTCCAAACAGAGGCAACTACCAAAATATATTGTTGCATAATGAAATTTAAACCACGATTTATTAATGATTCGTATAATACTTCGCACAAAATGAAACATTCTTAATCTATTTACATATTTCAGATCCTTCAGTAATATACATTGAAGTAAATAGTATTATGCCTGTGAATTGCCATTACAAACAATAATGGAGAGTTTAGTAGAATTTAACATTGCATATTTATAAATTTAAAAACAAATACTCCAGTAATATATTTTTTATTTTTGTGAGGCCTTTCATGCTCAAGAAAATTTGTCCATCAGACCCCCATAACTGATTATGTGTTCCTTGAGCACGAAAGGTCTCACAAAAATAAAAAGTATTTTATTGGAGTGTTTGATTTAAATTTATAAATAATTCCAATAAGAAAAGAAGTTTCTAGAATGCATTACGTATTTAAGTTACTAATCTCTATTTCTCAATATGATTCCATTATCAGTCTCTTCCATGAAAGTTGCCATTTTCCAATCAATGGACTGGACTCTAGAAAAATTTAAGGAAACCCATCTCATTAGACTTCATTAGATACTCGCTTTATGTATTTGTTTTATTATGTATTACGTTACAGTAAAAGATAAAAATGTGTTTTATGACCATCATCGTTTTTTTTCACAAGGATCTTTATCGATTAAAAAAACCAACATATCCTAAAAAACTGTTTGTTTCTTCATAGGAAATGTAATTTGATTCCCAAACATATAACAGTAATTCCAATAATGGGAATCCAATGCTAAAAATAGTCTTATTTATTAGTTATAATGTACAGAAAAGAAACATCTTAGTAATGAATGGGTCTAGTGAACACGTTATTACATTCTTTAACCTAATTTACGGCTAGAAATTTAGATTTACCAAAACGAGGTATATAACTTTAATAAAATATTACACAACCCGTAAATGTTACAGTTAAATCTTGAGTTATGTTTAATATACACTAGCAAATACCCGCGGCTTCGCCCGCAATTTTTATGCAGCATTCCGTGTATTTAATTGGGTAGCTCCCACGATTTCAGTAACACTTGAACTATTTTTGGCCAATTAGAGGAACTAAAAAATCTAAATTCATAGATTTCTTGTGAGAGCACTTGTGATGTAATACGATAGGGCCCTATGATATTTGGATTAAAATGAAATTGAAATTTTGTAAATGAAATTAGTTATATAGCATGCATCAGGTAACCATTTTTAAGCGTTGATGAGTAAGAGGACCAGAGTTTAATAAACACTGCGAAAATATTGCACTGATAGTTCTAATTAATTATAATTCTAACACAAAATTAGAGTTTGCTATTTTTGCTCTGAGAGAAAAAGTATATAATTCTGACCTGCATAAAATTATATGGATTAAAATAAACGTCAATAATTTTAACACATTTTAATACTTGCATATATCAGTTTCGTTCATATTTAAAGATGATACATGACACAGTAAAGTACGTTTTTGCTTTCCAAGCCAAGTTCGCTATATCATAATATTTCCTCTGTCCAGTCTAGGAATTATATCAGTATTTATACACATAATCATTATCGTGTACCTCACCAGATAGAAATAGACGCGATGTCCCCTCAACAATGTTCTGCCATAAAAATTACATTTAGTGTCTCGAGTATTGTTTTGTGATTCCATTTGCTATAATCACGGACTCACTGCGATCGTTTGATTCTTTAAATCGTAGTCACGCAGCGAATGGTTTGTTGAATCATGCAAATGCCCAGTCCCTCCCTCCGTGTTTGTTCCTTGAGGTGCTGTAAATATACCGTCCTACAACGTCTAAGGAAACCAAATTCAATACTTTACATTTACACATTGAAATTTAGTTAACTGAGGTAAAATACACAATAAATTAATTGGTTAGCCTTGTTGCCATGATGTTGAAATAAGAATTGTTGTTACTTTTGTTATGCTTTCACTCTGTAAATGTAAAAAATCTAAAATAGTAATTAAATTAATTAAACACATAATCTTGCTGTCATAATACAATGTTTACACAGAACAAAAAATTACATTTAACAGATTATTCTAATTAATATTTTGCAACTTTAGAGACCAAGATGTGATTTTTAATTGGTTTAGTGACCAGTGGGGCATAGACCGAAGGAATTTTCGAAATAAGATTAGGTCTATATTCATCCCAAGGACCCTAAGAATGTCCATGTAAAATGTCAGTACAGTCGGTTGAATAGTTTGGGCGTGAAAGCTTAACAAAAAAAAAACAAAGGCACTTTCGAATTTGTAAATTAAGTAAAGTTTTCAGGTAACTTTCAGGTTTCACTTTTTTTAGCTGATAAAATTTGAAGAAAAATAGTGTTTTTTCAAGAATTGGAGGTGCCAGTTGTATCCTAATTACGTAATTCGAATATAGTCCATTTTGGGTTCTATAAATTGGTTTATTTCTTTATAAATTATACACACTATTACTGCAATTTTGTAAAGAAATCATCTGCTGCAACAAAATCAAAATCAGATGACTTTTGTTTTGAAATAATAATTACTGCACACTTATTATTAAATATATAATCTCAGAAATTGAATCAGACTTTCATTGCGGCATTTGCGAGGATTCAGCAATAGAGGAATGGAAATGGCTGTAATATAATTGAATTCTCTTGTGCACCAAGGCGGGTAGTAAAGCCTGTTTATGCGGGTGGAGAAGTAATAAGGAAGTCATGAATATGCAGATATCCCCTCAGCACACCTTTCTTCGATTGTTGTGTAAGTGACTTATAAAAGGCAGTCTGTTCTGCAATAAATCCCTCTTATATTGTTAGTCATCCTTTTATTGGGAACCGACTGTACCAAACGACCTTACGTTACGACCCATAACAACAGTGCTAACTCTTAAAACGATTTTTTTATTTCCTTGTTTTTGGTTACAGAGTTTTATTTTGTGTTTCAGTTACTACTTATATGAGTGATATTCGTTTCTTTGGTTTTTGTGTGGTATGTTAGGTATGTTTAATAAAAGGTAGACTTTTATGTGCATCGGAGCATAAAAGCATAAAAAGCCTTCGAGTCCTCGAAAACCAAAGGGAATTGTGCAAAATGAAATGAAAATTCAGGGAGTAGTAGTCGTTGTAGCAAATTTAAAATAGAATTCGAGATGCCAGTACAAGTTGCTCTTTACTAAACCAAAAGAGCAACTTGTTTTTTTTTTTAGTTGTTCACTGCTAAAGTAGACTTCAATCCTACATATAAAGTGTGTTCCAAATGTTATGCACACTTAAGGTATCTTGGAATCTATAAGAGATAAAAAGTAGATTAAATAGTAAAAGTTGTGCGTAATAACAAGACCATTCAATCAATGTGGTTAAGTTAATTATTTGTTGCGTCATTCACTCGTTGCGCTCAAAAATTGGGTTTGGTCAAAAATGTAAAACTGTCACAGCTCTCTTACTAGTACCTATAATAGAAATGAAATCGTACGTTTTCTAAATGAAATCTGCGTAAAATCTATTCTAGTTTTAAAATGTTGTGATGTTAAAACTTTCAAGACCAGCAGCAAGTATACTTTTACTGATTGAAAAATACCATATATGTTGTACTTACATTGTGAGTTTCACATAATTCATAAAACGCCGTTTTTGTATGGTTGTTTGAATGGATTTTTATTATATAATTCGAATAGTTGTTAAACCTGACTGATATTTTACTACACTGCATTTCACAGCGTATTGTTGGTATCAACTGTTTAGTGAAACATTGAAATTATATGTCAAGTTGAGTCTAAAAATAAGTGTTACTGACATTTTTATGATTGATTACCACAATAGCATGTTTAAAAATTTAATTAGGTTGTTTAAATGTTTTATATGGTTTAATGTATAAAAACAATAGTATACAAAATGTGATAAAATCTTTTAACTAACATGCTATTTTGGTATCAGCCACACAGATATCTATAACAGTATTCCAGTATTTTTTTTTAAATTTATATTTAAGTTTTGCTTTAGTTTTTGCAGGAAGCAAAAATATTTGCATGGAAATGTTAGTATTGATCCATTAAAACGACAACTACATATTTTACATTGGTTATAATGGTTTATAAGTGGGTCTGTTAAGCAGAATTTCTCGGTGACACTAGAATCAGCGGGTAATAAATATTTAAACACGTAAAAGGCAGAGTAATAAGAAGAGAAGTGGTGAGAGAGGACGTCCAAGGACTTCAAAGGAGCTTTTCATACTACTGGCAGATAATGAGTAGCATTTCTCACGGATTCAGACCGTGACAGTGAACGTCATGTGCTGAACCTTGATCATATCTTTGTGTCCAGTTTGATCATAACATTGATCGACGTTGGTCATTACCTTGTATCTTGATCATAACGTGCACCGATCAAAATAAAAAGTCATGGCATACTACATGTGATATATTATCACTAAATTTGTATAAATTTTACGTTTAAGAAAGTAAAATCGAACCCTAACATATGATGTTACTGTAGTAGGATCTGTGACATGTACATAAGAATTTCGATCCACGTCCGACGTGGTTAGTAATGAATTGCCATACCTTGTCTAAAGACCTGTCAGACCGAGTACCCTGCTGCCAGGTGCCGTCATAGATCAGATGCCCCACGGAGTGTATAAAATTTACTACTTAGTATTTTTTAAACGACACTGTAAATAAATAAATAAATATTTATACGTTATAAGTAACACTGTTTATCTATTATTAATATTCCTTCATCGGTCCTTCCCACTGCCGCACAGCAAGCACTGACGATCAAGTAAAGAACGTGTCGCTATCATGTATCGTACATGATGCTTAATATGATCATAATAAATTTGGTTATCTTTGACTGAACAACAGGATAGTAAATTTAAATGTTTTCAATAAATAACAACATACAATCTTGATTATCACATTATACAAGTACATTACAAGTTATATTATTTAAAGAATCTATGACTTGAAGTAATTTATCGACAGCCTCCTCATGCACAGGAACAGTTCTTCTGTAAATGGAGTACTGAAATATATTTCTATTGCAATTATCACCACCTATCCCAGTTGATTTGTTTGTGGTAATTGTATATTATAGTTTCACAATAAAGATAGTTTATTAGAAAATCACTAAACTAAACATGAACAGATAGGGCGTTTCAAGTAATGCATAATTTCGTATATAGCAGTGCAATAATAAAAAAGAACCGTTTCAACAACAGAAACACCTATAAATAGGTGAAGTGGCAATTTCATTGCCTCATCCGGTGTTTTCGTCCCCGACTATCTTCGGATATCTTCAGACAAACATGATTCCAGGAGTCAAGTGTGAGACAGCCTCAGATACCAGACGCTGCAATAAAAGGCAGGCGAACTGGAGCAAAACTCAACATTAAAATATGGAATTTTGTTCATACCAACAGTGAATCCGCCTGCAATAAATTTCAATTTGTGACTATCTGAAGGTTTAACAATGCATTAGGATCGAGTTATTAATATTATTCGTGCTCCCTTAAATGATTAAGCGAGTATGTATAACACGCTAGAGCTGGGGTTAGAACCCCGAGTCCCCAATATGTAAGGATAGTTGCTGAAAACCCAAAAATCAAGGATGAGTACTATGAAACTCTGAACTGAGTACTAAATATCCCAAAATATCACTACAGACAATGATTACATATTTTTAAACTGCTATGATTTAAATGTTATAGTCATTAAGCTCATTTATTAAAAGTATACACCCAATTAAGGAAATAGAATAGCTTTAAGGTAAAATGTAGCAAACGCCAAGTTGATATGATGAGAGCGGGGTAATTGAGATCTCCTGGCGTGAGGTGGTTTTGTTCAAGACTCTCAGCTTTAATTAAATTCGTTGACATTCTCTTTTGGATTTAATGAAGAATATACCTAGCTTGGTATATACAATATATTACAGTCCAAGGGCCAACAGCCAATTTGCTCACAATCTGGTTTTTATTGAGGAATCTATACATCTATTGAGGAATTTCATAATCACTCAATGATAATCAGTTGCGCTAATATTGGTGGGGATCGAGTGTTGAGGCTATCGTAAAGGTTAAAAATATAAAACAATTATTATTCTTTCGAAAAAAAAAAAATAGTTAGCTTAAAACACAAAACCGTGAGACATGTCAATTAGTTTTAAATCCGTATCAATTAAACTTACGTAGAAAGAAGCGACTGTGTGCCAATTTATCAAGTTGTCTGTCAGTGATAAACCTAATTATTTGTGTACCCGATGATCTATTTTGAATGTGTCAAGCTAAGAAACACATCATTTGCAAAAAAAATATGGTTTGATATTTCAAACTCTTTCAATACCCTACTATCTCCATCTCCACCAAAATTAGTGCAGATGAATATATTTCTTCTTTAAATTCCTCTACCGATAAGGAAATCTAGGTTGTGTTCATAAAATGCAAATTGGTATTTGGTCTCTAGACATAAGACTTGCATACAATTAGAGGAAAAAATTTGAAAAGTAATGTTGTGGCGGTAGTTTCAACAACACCTGGTTGCGCAAATTAAGGGGATTTGATACTAAAAATAGGTAAAAATCATGACTTAAAAAAAATTGCTTTGTGATAATTTTGTCTATTAGGTTATTACACACAAAAAATGTAATATTACTCATGTTTCAACATTATTTTCATGAAAACACGACTATTTTCATAAGTTTTATTTGATTATTTCATTTTATCAAAATTTGGAACATTATGTCATATCAAATATTTTTTTATAGGTTAGTATAACAATATGTCACTTTTATTTATAAACATACTAGCTGTTTCTCACGGCTTCGCACTCTTTTCGTAAGCTTTGCTCGCATATGAGTACTTCTGGTTCAAGTGAGTACTTCATCTTCAACGCTGATGTAGAGTTTGCCTTGTTGCCATGTAAAAACTTAGCGCCTTTAAATAACGTTAGGCTATTTAATATACGTAACTGTCTCGTAATTGCAGTTTATAATGTGCAGGCGCTTTGAAAACTTGTATCTTTTGCCGCGCCGCCTGGTGGTTGGTTACATCATTGGACATAGCATATAAACAAACCTTCTCCGTGGAAAACAAATATACATAAAAATTTTCATAATGATCAGTCAAATAGTTGCTTAGTCTATAAAATATATAGAAACAAAAAAACATTGATTTATACATATATATATATATATATATAAAATATATAAATTTATAAATATGAGGATATTTATAGTAAATCTATATGTATATATACATTAATATTTTTTATATATAAAATATATATTTACTATAAAAGTTCCTCATATTTATAAATTTTAATTATATAATTCCTTTTTATTTATATTCAATGTTTATGAAAAAAAGGTGACATGACTAAAAGTTTTGTCAATCAGCTGATTTTACTTGGTCGTAAAATAAGATGGAATAAACCATTTTATGCTGCTCCTTGTGTGATTATTGTTTATTTTATTGTACTTAATAACTAATTCTTGGTAGAGTAAAGAAAAGTATGCAAAATATTGCACTTCGAAACAACTTGCAAGTTAAAAGCAGACGCTAATATGCATGTAAATATTTAATGCCCTATTTATATTAAAATATGACGTGTTTAGGGTTTGTTGCAGTATAGGGTAAATGTTGTTCGTGTTACTTTCTTGAAAGTAAAAGTTATCGTACAAAATTAATGTTATTATATGATATGTGCTATGACTTTTTATCTTTATCGGTGCACGTTATGATCAAGACAGGTTATGACCAACGTAGATCAATGTTATGATCAAACTTTACACAAAGATATGATCAAGGTTCACTGTTACGGCCTGAATCCGTGAGAAATGCTACTCATTATCTGCCAGTAGTATGAAAAGCTCCTTTGAAGTCCTTGGACGTCCTCTCTCACCACTTCTCTTCTTATTACTCCGCCTTTTACGTGTTTAAATATTTATTACCCGCTGATTCTAGTGTCACCGAGAAATTGTGCTTAACAGATCCGCTTATAAACCATTATAACCAATGTAAAATATGTAGTTGTCGTTTTAATGGATCAATACTAACATTTCCATGCAAATATTTTTGGCTTTTTACAAAAATTAAATTAAAATTAAAGTATATTAAACGTGTTTAAACCCTAAAAGTAAATGTGTGATTATTTTGAGGGCCACCCGACTCCGCTTTTTTGTTTGTACCCTTGGCAATCCTTCTTAAAAGGTGTGCATATCTTAAGATATACAGTATATGGAATTCGTCAAATAATTAAAAACCCGTTTTTATTGACGATTGAAAGGAGTTTTTATCATAAGTACAAAATAAGTGGCATTTTTGGATAATATAGTTAAATAGTTTTGGATTTATATTAATTTTGTCTCGAAAAACACCAATATCCGACCTTGTGGTAAACAGAGTTTGAATGAGTACATGATCTGCCACCTGGAATAAAACAAAATAACTTAGTAAATACATCTATTTCTGTTGATAAACTAAAAAAATAAAATATAGTAAGTAGATTTATTTACTAAGTTATTTGGTTTTATTCCAGGTTGCAGATGATATTGTTATTCAAACGCTGTTTCCCGTGTCATGGATTTTCATGTTTTTCAATACAAAATCCAATATAAATACAAAACTCTTTAACTACATTATCCAAGTTTTTACCACTTATTCTGTACTTACGTACTTACATTATTTAATTCTGTACTTATAGTTTAGTTAGTTTTGGTGCGTAATGAAAAGTATTAAATAAGTAAATAAATTTACTGTATAAAATAATTAAATTTAAGGTTGGATAGCTTGATAACTAATACAGTTATTTTATTAATTCTGCCTAAATGTGAAGTTTATGTCATTATTTAAAAATAATATGAAACTTTAAAAATCTATTGAATACTTTTTGTAGAATCTCAATTTTTAAATTACCTCCAAAATGTATGTAAAACACCATTTTATTTTAATTCCTGCCAAAATTCATTACACTATACCCTAACTAGAAAATACTGTAAAAGCTTTCCTTATTTAATAAAGAAATCACTTTTTCAGTAGCGAATTCCCTTAACAAGTTAGTATGCGGTCGGCCTTTTGTTTGAACATACTTCTTGCGATACGTCATGAGTTTGAAAAGTAAACTATTTCAGTTTTGTCAACATAGATATCTTTCGGAATCCGTCGAGTTGTATACGCGATATTTCTCGAAAAAATGATGATGATTAGCCCTGAATAGATAATTGACTGTAAGAATAAAAATTCCATCTTTACGAAAGTTGGATGCAAACTCTGCACGTGTTAATGAAACTAGTGCTGTATCCGTATGTATAAATTTTATGAACGGTTCGGCTCCAAGAATTTTAATAGGATATTATACAAAAATGTAAAAGGATTACTGTAACATTTGTAAGTATCCTTCATATAGTTATATAGTTCGTCACAATTTCACTTTGTTCAAAAAACACTAAGTCATTTATTGTAGTATCACTAGATAAAGGAATAAAATATACTAAGTCATTTATTAAATTTTTTTAGGAAATGCATAATCATTTTTAATTCACATAGATTGTCACGAGGGTGTTGCACAAAGCAATGACATAATTTGCCCTATAAATTTGTCTCTTCATTTCCCCCGTGTGCTGTACCGACACGATGTCTAGACGGTGTAACTTTATGTTCGGAGCAAACTTTACAAGGTTGATAAGACATAACAATAGGTCAATTGATGTAGTACTTTATTATAAAATACTAGAACTGATCAGTGAAATCTTTTTTCACAGTGATATCTTAAATGTAAGCTGACTATTTCGTTGTTGTATTTGAAATAATATGATCAATTACAATTTTAAACATGGTTATCACCCGACTTCGGATCAACATAGGGAATTTCATGTTCCAATCTTAACCTCTGTCAGAGTCCTGCCCCCGTTTTGATTTCAATAGCTCATTGCAAATGTTGTTTTATATATATGTAGTTTGTGCGATGTCCATAGACCTTGTTCATCTTGTCTTCTACCATTCCATTTGTTAACATAAAATAAAGGAAAAGTACTTCAGCAGAAGGGCAAAACAACTGAAAACATATCGTCTTCCTTCATTGAAAAAAATACAATTTAAGATCATTATATTGTATTGTTGTTTGTCATTGTGTTGTAAGTAAAAATCTAATTTTCTATTTACAACAAGCTTACGATTTAATCATTATCAGGAACATTTTTATTCATAGAGTAATAAATAAAAAACAATATAATACAGTGGAAAATATATTTTCAAATTCTGTAACAAGATTTGATTCCAACTTAATCTTGCGTTTTAGTAGCCAAGAACACTAGTGTCAATAGAAGATTTACAGCATTTAAAATATTTAGCTCATTTTATTCTCGAGATCCTACGAACAGATATACCGAAAATATTACATCCTCCGCAATAAAAAAATAAATCCTGTCAGCCTACTGAGCTATAGGCTTCAATGACGCTCAAACAGCACGATGGTTGGACATTCATTTGTTGACAAAATTTATTGCAAAATTTAAAGCCTACAGATGAAATCTCCTTTTTTGAGATATCTTACTGTATTATACATTTGCAAATTTGCTCATTAAGTTCATCAAGGTTTAGTAGCAGTCTTCAAATAGTAAAAGTTCCGGTGAGCTAAGGAGGATACTACACCGCTAGAGTGCACTAACATAAAACTTGTTCACCAACTTTGAACATTGAATTTTCACAGTACTTTTTCCCTTTTACGTTATGAATAAAAATGCCACATGTTAAAATTTCATTTTACTGTATTCACTTTCTTTAAACTTTATGTATTCTGCTATTTTATCGTTGCCATTATGATTACCAATAAGACCAATCTAAAAATATTATAGTTAATAATCACTCAAATTCCGTGGGTGACGTGCACTATCATCAAACTAAGTGTCTTCTGTATAGAAATGAAGCTTCATGTAAAATCTCGACTTTTCCACCCACATAAGTGATAGGTTTCACCAGCACTCGCATTAAATCACGAATAAAAAAGATTAAAGCTTTCACAGAGGTTAAAAGCAACTATTAGCTAGCTAAAGAATCGCGTTTTGATGTACGCTATTCAGGTTATTAAGAAAACATTCTGCACAATCCTTTATAATGTACAATATTGATAGCGGTTCTACGATCTGGTAGCTGTAAGCTGTGTTAGCGAACCTGTTACATGTCAACACTACTCTATGTACAGTACACAATTTTAACACTTTGCGTCATAAGTCGAACAATGTATGATGTTGATAGATGTAGAATACCACTTGAATAACCTGAACCATTTAAAAATAGTTTAGCAATCGCTCAACCAATTACCATGGCACTTTAGGTAAAGGTAAATATTTTCTTAAGGGTATTTACTTGAAACTATGCCATTGTGTGACATAAAGTGTCATTTTAAATGACACGATAGTATACAATGAGTGGCAAGGTGCAGCAGTCATATGAGTGGAACACTACTATTGTATGAGCAGTCTAAAATATCCTATAATTGGTAATTATGTAATGTATAAAAAATGTCTATGGGTAAACAGGCTTTCCGACGTAGACGTAAACCTAGATGGATCTTTCCGGACATTTGCCATCGTTCAGTGGAACAAAAAGACCAGTAACACTACGTTTCGAGATCTGCAATCTGATCTCTTCTTCAGGTAATTAACCTAACACATAATGACAAAATAGGCTAAAATAAACAAATGATACCAGAGCGTTGTGACACGCCTAAACCAGGAATCACAACCACCACGTTGTGTGTCAACTTCACCAACTCAAAAACATGCACTTAATAAAAAACTAAACAGAACACTAACTATCAAAACTGAACTACAGAATACAGTTAGTTAAGTTGACACACAACATGGTGGTTGTGATTCCTTGTTTAGGCGTGTCACAACGCTCTGGTATGATTTGTTTATTTCAGCCTAGTTTGTAATTATGTGGTAGGTTAGAATAACCTGAAGAAGAGATCAGATTGCAGATCTCGAAACGTAGTGTTACTGATTTTTGTTTCACTGAACGATGGAAAAATATCCGGAAAAATCCTATTTTCTTCACAATCCTTCCATCGTTCAAAATCGACTTCAAACAAATAACCCTAGATATTCTGCTCCGTAGATACTGATATATTCTATGATATTTGCTTGTCAGCTTTTTTTATAGAATTGTGTTTGTTTGTGTTCCAGAATGAAGCCTAGTGACTACGGGACGTGATGACGCCATGAGACAAGATGGCGTTATGCCTCACGAGGAGTCTCAACAGCTCCTCTCAGCACCGTTGCCCAATAAAGGTAAGTTCTTTCGGTTCTACTAGTTAGAACTGAAACAGTTCTACTGTTAGAATAGAACAGTCAGAGAACATAGGAATAAGAACAGGCGGGAATGATGTGACCTGGAGGAGTAATAACCACACTCTGATGACACTGATCCAGTAGCTCTCTTATGGCTTTCCTTGTATCGAATTTTATTAGAATATTATAAACTGATGTAATTTATAATAAATTTTATATATTTACAATAGAAAGTATGAAACTCCACAAAGAAACTAAGCAAGAAAACAATTTTACATTTATGTGCAAATTTATCATGACAACAAAAAGTTTCATCCAAACTCTCAAAACTTTCTATACTCTAATGTTACTACTCGTAGAAAAGTTCTTGCCAAGTTAAGAACGTAATCTCCGAACATTGAATTACACTTTAAAATGGAACAAAAACTCTAGTTCTCAGACATTTAAAACAATGTTTCATGTATACTGTGAAAAGTGTATTTACTCTAATGTTTACCAGAAAAGTTCTTGCCCAGTTAAGAACTTATTCTCTGAACATTGCATTACATTTTAAAATGGAACAAAAATTCTAGTTTTCAGGCATTTGCTGTGCTCGTTAAAGTCCTATTATACTGGATAGCAATTATGGATTTCATCTCGTTTAGTAAATTGTTAGACGAATATCCTCCAACATTTTGGTTAAAACAACTGTACCATGATTTGCCCACATCTAGACAGACAATTTCATACCAATCTGGATTTTCTGAAATTCTGAAGTAAGAAAATAGAGGATAGTTTGTCCTTGTCAAGCAGATGACGTCCAGGGGGTAGGACTTCTGAAGGTATTAATGAATATTTAAATATTCACGAGCTTGTGGGATATGCATGTAACCTTTATGAATTTGATATGAATAGTTGTCTTACCCTGTTGCACAAGTCATTACCCTCGTAATTAATTATAACACATTAGCGTCTTAGTGTCTTTACTAAATTAAAAGAGAAATGGTGAAAGGGTGAGCATAAGTGTTTGATTCTGTTCCACAAAATATTGTATATGATTATGTAGTGTTATGGTAAACTTATGGTGAGAAGTTTCTAACAAATCGTAATGAATTCTAATTTAAAATCTACCGCCTTTTAAAATGATATTTAAATGTTTAAATATAATTTTAGTAACATTCATTTAAAATACCCTGGATATTTTACAAAAAATACAACAGCTAAATAGTTAATACACTTTGTTGATATAGAAACATTTGGGCTCCTCAAAGATTAATTAATTTTTTTCTGCTCAAAGATTAGCACACGACGAACTAGAATTAATTTGCCATAAGTCAGTCACATAAAAGTAAGGGCCACGCGCAGAACTATGTTCTCTATCTGTACGCTAGTTACTTAGTATACTATGGCCACTTTTCTTATGTGTATATATTCTCCGTTCTCCTCATATCCATTATTTTCTTCGTTTTACCTACGTGATGAAATACATAAGTAAAAAGGCTGAATTAGTAGTGCCACATTCTATGTATAAAGTAACCTCAATTAGTGGAGTTTGACAATGGTTCTATACAGGTAAAATGGGTAGGTTTATAGTGTAGGCAGTAGTATAAGATAAGACTCCAGAGATAATAAATTTAGGATTTAAGTTAACGCAACAACGTATTTGGATTTTGTTGACGATTGGTCTGATGAGTGAAGTTGACTCGTTATGAAACTCTAGACAGTGAACCCTAGGTTGTAAGCTCCAAAAGTGCAGAAGTTTGCACAAAATATCACATTTGGATTCATATGTATTCATATTCCACTGGTAGGTCATGGGGAGTTTCAGTTGTGGTTGTAGTGATGCCGTCTTGGGAGGTTTTTCATGCAAGCAAAATGACTAAAACCCCGTAGATGTGTCTGGGTATTTTAAGCTCAAAACTCAGAGTTGTCGGTAAGAATTATTGTCTTTTAGACAAATCCAATCATTTGGATGCATGACGTGATCTTTTTATACTGTAAGGTTTGGAAATTTTGGGCTCTACGTCAGAACGGTTTTGGAGAATCTACGTGTAGGGCACCCAACACAAATGATCCATAGAGCTGCAGGAGTTGCGCTATCAAGGGAGTCTGTTAATCTGTAGCCCCTTCCCAGTCATGAGAGTTATAGCTAGGTTAAATTCCAGAGAGTTGTGCAAGAGAGCATTCAAACATTTGCAACTGTTGAATTTTGCCCAGTCTCTATATTTTAGAAACATCTTTGTGCTGTTTTTATAAATGTGCCATAACCAGAGAGCGTCACATACACGAGTATGAGATTCGAGGCAGGGATAACCGATACCGTTACTGGAAGACACAGAACGGTGGATTATGAGCACTTGCCTTCCCAGGCAGTTTGTTCGTTCATCAACAGATTGCCAAATTATATGAAAAATGCCCAAACGCCCAAGGTGTCAAAACATCATTTGAAGCGCTTTCTGGCGTCAAATGCATTCTAAAGCGTTGACGAGTTTCTGGCGTTTAACTGGGAGACCGCCCAATTCGATAACTGACTGCAGCGCTGGAAGTGGGTTGACATTGGCGAAGGATGAATGAGACTGGAGTGTATGAACAATGATGTACGTTTGGACGTGGTGGTAATGTGGTGTAAGAGTTTAAAATTTAGAATAAATTATGACGTTTGCTGGTCAATGTGAAGTTGTTACGAGCAATAAAGGATTTGATTTGATTTGAAACCCGGTAAGTGTGAATATATATAGTGGGTACCAGCAATCGTCCTATAATCCCTTTTTCCTGTCTATCCTTGCTCCTGCCAAGTGAAAACATGAGGGACCGGATCGTGTAAATTTGCATAATTTATACCTTGATACAGTGATAGAAGCGGACCCCGTGGGAATATGCTCGCTCTAACTGGATATTGAGGTGACAAGAGAAGACGGGTGCATAAGGCATATACCAGAGAATCATCAATGTAATTTTAATGTTGGAAACATCAATAAAATATAGCAACATAGATCAGTTGGTTATTATCCGCTAATATTATTTACCACCTAACCTCACTTTTATGGAACGTCCATGTGATAGAGTCTGTGTAACTATAAATCCCTTAAATATAGGAGACATTTTAAAATCATTTACACGATTTATTTTCCAATGCCATACACATAATAAATACAAAAAAATATCGCTTTAGTACTGCGATACAAATTAAGGATGGAAATTGTGAAATGTTACCTCATACTTATTTATGACCTAGATTGGGAAATGGAGGTTCTAGTGACACCGTTATTATGGAAATTCTGGATGCAACTCGGACACCTTCACTGTAATTTATTGAAATCCGAGCAGTGCTTTATCATTTAGTGTTTACCTTTGCTCTTCATATTCTTCTCCTACTTCTTTGTGCAAAGAATAATAGCATTTAGTGCACACCTTGCATCTCTGGTAAATTATCATGAATATTTAGTGAAAATACTGGAACCTTAATTGATTTTGGCAGATATTAACAAAGCCTATTTTTCTCACAAGGAATATCCTCCATTCGTTCAAAAAATTAAAATTGTCATAGAGAAGTTAGACAAAGTAATAATGTGGAAAAAGTTTTTTTACGATTTCTAAAAATTTAACGTTTTAGGCACCCAAACAGCAACGTACACTGATGATTGAGTACTTTTGTGCTAGCACACTCATTCAGATCTCCTATAAGCAATTGATGAACAACAGCAAATTTAAATTCATACATTTTAAACAATCGTATTAAAACTTAGATAATTGTTAATTATTGCAGGATATTACTTGATGTCAAGACAAGACAGTTAAGAGCCAAACACACCCTAAACGATTCGGCAGTGGACACGACAATCCACTTCCCTCAATTGAGTCGGTGGAGTATTTTTCGTGCTTAGAATTTCTAGCTGTGAAGGCATGAGCTTTAACCTGGTGCTTGTTTTCATGTTTGCCATAGCTGTATGAGGCATTTTAGGTTTTATATGTATTATTATAGTTTATTTAACTTTGGCATTCGTATTAGTTTGTATATGTTTCACAAATCAACGTTCCTAACTCATAATTTTAAATATTTGTCTTAAAACAAGAGTATGAATTTTCGTGTTGTACAGTCTTGGGATTAGGTCTACTGATTGAATTCATTTCAAAGTACATTTAACATTATGCATTAAATTGATTTTGTTTTGTTTTTATTCACAAAGGAAACAATATAGCTAAATATTTTTTTGGTTTAACTGATTTCACAATCCAGTCAGTTATTACAATATGATTCACTTCCATGAAGAAATATTTGTTAGTCTATCAGATCGTCTTTGGCAGGAAAGTTTTGTAGTCGAGTTTAGTCTCCTACATTGGCTGGGATGGTATTCGAAGAAAGTGCGGAATGCAAAATTCTTATGCACAATCTTCAACTAAGTACGCTGTAACACAGTTACAGCTGAAATCTGCTGTAGGATTAGTATCTACTCCTTTGCTCAAACTTGGTTTCCCAAGCAAGCCAGGTGCAAAGAAAAAGGGGTGGTGCCCCTACGCCTTAGCGTTATAAGTGGAGAACAGCGTACTCAGTTGAAGATTGTACAGCAGAAAGTTGAATTCTGCACTTTCTTCGAGTACCATCCCAGGCAGTGTAGGAGATTAAACTCATCTACACGATGCATTTGTTATTTTTTTATTTACTATCCAATTAACATTGACAGTACGTTAAGTGTAGTGCACCGTACGTAAAGATAATTTGGTATAAAATGTGTGTGTGTATATATATATATACAAGAATGCATACATTACTAATATGTAAAAAAATATATAATGTAGGTCAGATAAGAACTCGTCACAACCACTATTAAACTTAGGGATTGGGAATTATATCATATGACTTGTTGTAAAGATTCTAATAGGTCCCTAATCATCATTCATGATAGAAAAGTACTTCAAAAAGAAAGTTTTGCCACAAGAAAATGTGCAGGGATAAACTCGCTGTCGTGTCCAGACGACAACTCATTCATTCACGAACTTTGTGTGCTGCGTCTTCAAAGGTAGTTTTAAGGCAATACTTTTGAATGCCATATTAAATACATATGCTTTACTTTGCAAAGATATTCCAGAAATGGCAACAAATTAAAAAAGTACCTTAACATGTTACTTGTAATTATTTTGAATCTTTCTTCTAAATCAGGATGTACCATTATTATTCTTTATTGAACTTGAAATATCTAGGTATCAAATGTATGGTATGGACAAACATCTTTTATTTAGCTAAATTTACGAATGAATAAGACACACAAATACTTCGTTTGATAGAAACGTAGGATGAATATGCTTATCTTAAAATAAATGGAATATCTTAATGTAAATAAATGAAGGTATCAGAATTTTTTTTAACAGTGTCACTGATACTTTGCCATATCATATGATGTGTATCATATTCTAACCAAGCTTAGTATAATTGTTCCGCATCGATGAGTTCCAAATGAGTTTGAAGATCATATTTTTGGATAAATTTTGTAATAATTAAAAATCTCTGAAGAGATGAATATTATTTGGATATTTTCAGCAAGATAAATTCTTACAAAAACTTTGAATGGATTACAACTATTTTAGATTAAATTAATGTTAATAGAACTTTATTTAGAAGCTATTAAGTTTTGTCATTCATTATGACCCCATTAATATTAAAATATTCTTAAAATTTTAGTATGGTGCACATTTTAGATATTAAACAGTGTAGTAAAAATTTTGCTATTAGGAAATCAACTAAACAAAATTTTAGATATAATTGAAATTAATACAGATAAAAATATAACTTTAGATATTGCTTATGGAACTTAAATAATATGCGTGTTGGTGGGTTGGGCCTGATTAAAATGAGAGGGGTCATTGGAAGTTTACAACAAATTTTTGAACATAAAAGTTAAAATTATATTTAAAAGTTAAAATAGTAAACATGTCATTTTGGTTGAATGATGTCGAAAATGAGGTCATATTGATTTCCTCGAAACTATGTAATTAAATTTTATAATTTGAGAGAATTAATTAAATACGTGAGAAGCAAACAGCTAAAATTTGATATCTTAGAGTTATTTTAAACTTATAAAATTAAATTAATCAAAAAGCATATATTTATTTAATGATTTCGTAATAAATATGTTTGCGTAAAATAACTATCGTTACTAGCTTAGTTTTAGATACTGTAGGGAAAATAGTCCACAGAACAATAGTAGTTAATGAACTTTTAATTACTTATCAATCACTTGAAACTGTATTGTTTGAACCCAAAGAAAGCTTTTAATGACAATCATACATACCTAAGACGAGAAATTTTCACTAATTTTTCCCTGTTTATGAATGCCTTTATTAATTTTATTTATGATGAGCAAGGTGTTTATTTTTGAATGCTTTGTTTAGTTATTTCCACTTCCCGTTTCTAGAAGGGGCAAAAAAGTGTTTTATATTAAATACAAATTTCAAGAGTTACACATATCTATTCACCTTATTTATAAAATAAGAGTGAGAAATAACAGTTTATAGGCACTAAAATGGTTTCTTATTAAATATTAGAGGAACTTAATAATAATAAATACGTGTAATGTGTATATCCTTAGATTAATTTAATTTAATAATATTATTTAATACCACTAGTGCAACTCAGACGAGATCTTAAATCTCAAGGAAAGGTTTTATCCGAGGAAAACTACCTTGGGAGAACAAAATGGGAGCGACCAAACGACAGACATTATCAAGAAGACTGATGAGCTTTCATTTCTGGTTGAAGCGTTTTTAATTCTTCCTTCTTTCAGAAAACTGAACTTTGAGATAAATTAACTTAAGAGAGTATCATTTATCAACGAATAATATTGTCAATTATTTCCCAAGATTAGTGTATTGGTGGATCTACCTTGCCAATTATGTTAGTAAAAATACCAGAATACAGCCAGGTGGACCATCAAAATTCGGACGTGCCATAAAGTATTGTGGGTTACTACAGTTATTTTCGTGTCAGCAACGAGAAATTAGTAGTAATAAATTAAAAATAACAACATGATAAGGTAAAAGTAATTTTCGAAACATTTCCATATTGTATGGATCGATAAAAGGGAAATAGTTAGATTATTCTTTTTTCCAATAAAATTTCACCAGGAGAAGAAGAGGTTAATTTCAGTTATCTGCTCTGTATCGGTTTTCGAATAGACGTTACTGAATCAAATGCTGTGGAGTGTGCACAGGAGTACTCTTAATGAATGTCCTTTGATGTCAGAACTCTGGCTTTTTAAAGTTGAATTTAAAATCATCGAATAATTTCTTTTATTACATCCATTAAAGAACTGATTATGTTAGGATAGAAGAGGGGAAGACGCGGGAAGAGTAAGTTACGATTGGAAACTAAAAAAAAACCATTAAAGATGAATTTTAGTATGGCGAGCCACGAATAACAATAAGTTATCAAAATTATTTTATTTCACATTAAGTTGATTAACCACAAAAAGGTGAATCGACATGGGAGTGCCGATGGCCGAGCGGTCTAAGACGTTGGACTTTAAGTCTGAGTTAGGGACAACGCAAGTTCGAATCCTGTCTGTGACCGTTACACTTTTTATCAGTACCATCGACTTTTTACTGCATGGATTCTTCTCCTTATTCTGTTTGATAATATTCTCGCACATGCCATGAGGACTGACAGAATAAGACATAAAAGAGGGGATATTCTTTAATTTAAAAAACTTAATAACAAAAAAGAAAATAGTG
Source organism: Homalodisca vitripennis (assembly GCF_021130785.1). Taxonomy (NCBI): domain Eukaryota; kingdom Metazoa; phylum Arthropoda; class Insecta; order Hemiptera; family Cicadellidae; genus Homalodisca; species Homalodisca vitripennis. The sequence continues at coordinate 28,321,273 of NC_060211.1, forward strand.
TAGACAATAGAGTTTGCGTTACACTGAAAAACGGTTGAAGAACAACGTTTTGCGCTCCAATCCGCCAGTAAAACACTACAGTAAACAACACAAATTGGCAACGGCAAAAGTCAAATGTGAGAAATGTACAGTGGCAAGAGGCTCAGTGTTCGGAAGGGGAGCCCCATATATAATCATTACAGGCACCGACTCTGAGATATGACTGTCATTTTTAAACAGAAGTATACGAGCGTCATAATACTGTTCTTCCGTCTTTCCCGGTTTTTCGTACACAACCGTACTTCCCTAACTCTGTTGCTAATTCCTACAGTACATCATTCGAATCTATCAGATATTGTTGATGCTTTTACTTAAAGTTTTGGATGGTGAAACTAGTTTTTATCATCCATGAGATATGCTTATTCATCCATGTCAGAAAATAGTTTTATTAAAACTAATTTGTTCCCTGAAGTAAGTGTAATGTTAAATGCGTGTTTAAAATGAGTTAAACCGTAAGTAGGAAGCATTTTTATACAAAAGTAAAATAAAAATAACTTTTTATAAGAATATTAATAATAAGAACAATAATAAGTAACAAAACTTCTTATTGTAACATATAATTAGATCAAAACTAACGTTTGTTGTAGCTGTTACTTTTGTAGTGTTTTAGTTTAATTACACCATAAGTGATTTAAAATAAGTCACTGTTATATTTACGTCACCTTACATATATAAGGTGAAAATATGCGTTGTAAATGCGTCATGTTAAGGGAGATGAAATTATTCAATGTATTCATGTTGCAGTACATTTTAAAACACTCCGTCTATGCAACGTTATCTTATACTATTATCACTGTTTTTGTCACTATTTTTGGATCCTATCGAATAATATTACATTCAGCAACACAAATGTTTATTCAAGAAAGTTTGCACATTATGAATATTTCCTAATGCGTTACACGATTTGTTTTGTACAATTTACCGCGGCTTCGCACGCGTCTCTTAAGCTTTGCCCTTATATTTCTTTGCCTTCAAATAGTGTTTGGCTATTTAATATAATATGTAACTGTGTTGTAATTGCAGTTTATAATGTGCAGGCGCTTTGATAACTTTTATATCTTGCAGTACAGCCTGGTGGTGAGTTACATCAATGGGCATTGCATATAAATCTTCTACATAGAAAAATACAAATAAATACAAATTTTCATAGTGATCGGTCCAATAGTTTCTGAGTCTATAAAGGAAAAACACGCAAACATTCATTTTTATATATTATTATTATTGATCATTGGTGCAATCTGAATTTAAAATTAGGCAATGACGTCTTCTATGCAACCGGCATTACACTACTGATCAAGCACTTTACAAAAAAAAATTATAAATTTTAAATGTAAGCAAATGTTTCTGCCTCTTTGATGAACTTCAGCTGAAAGTATTAACAGCTGTTAAGTATCAGTTCGCTTTGTATTATGTGTCGTAGCGCAGTCTGTCGGATCCAATATAAAACAATCTAACATCAACAACGATTTATAATTAAAAAAATAATTAAATAAACTATTTATAATTGGACCAAATTTACTCTAGTATGTATGCCTATGTTACTTCCAGGAACGTGTAGAATCACTGTACAAAATTTCACCATGTTTCGTGCATTGGTTCCAGAGTTATAACGGAACATACAAACAAACATTCGCATTTATATATATATATATATATATATATATATATATATATATATATATAGAAGAGAAATACGGATGGGAAGAAGTAGACTTTTATAAAGGATGCTTGATTATTAGTTTTTACCTGAATAGTTTAACTAGATTCTCTTGTGGTTTTCCTTGTATATCCTTGAATCCAAATTTTAAGTAAAGGTATATTTCTAATTTGTCTAGTTAATGTGTATAAATCACACTTATTTTGTGTTTAGTCTATTATTAATTCAACGGAGTCTAGTTTCTTTTCACAAACATGTCACAGTTACAAAACCTTAACTCGATAACTCGTCGGGGATGTACAGTACTAAAACATTTCGCTAAGGAATATGGAGTATCCATTGGAATGACATGAATGTCATATCATTACGCCAATGTAAAGTGAAGTTGATTTGTAAAGCTGAACATCATAATAAAGCGAGGGAGATTAGGTAACAAAACGCGGAGAAAAACGTCGCGTCAAAGACTGACACAGAGCCTTTAATCACGTTAACGAGCGATATTATCGCGAACGAAGATGAGTTTCATGTCAGACGTTCCGTAAAGTGTTCCATTACGCCTGCGGCTGCATCTTGATCGACACTTCATCATCCGATTCTGAGTGGCGTAACTCATCTTCAGAGTTCAGCCGAGGCGTAAATGACGTCACAGTTACGCAGTGATACATCTTTTGAATACCTAATGGACGCTTGTCTTGTACAAAATTAAATTTAAATAGGGCTTGAAATTACTGATGTTTGGAAATAAAGTAATCTCTCGTTTGAAATTCAAATTTAAAGTAAATATGAGTTATTGATACATCCTAAAAATTAATTGATCAATCTTTTATAAAAGCCTCTATCTCCTCTCACTTTCTTGTATCTTTTGTAATTTCAACTATTCAATTGATAACGTTGCAAAGACCTATTGAATATTTTAATCAAAATTGAGAAATTGTGGATATTATAAATACAATAGATCCGAGCTGTTATGAACAGTACCACATTAAATAGAGACAAATAAACAAAAGATAACGGCGTGATAAGATTGATGCCTGCAAGAGCCGTCAAAAAGCTCTATAGCAGATCCTAATCAGAGGAGAGAGCCCAGCAACAGCATCTAAGACTACTTTGTACAAAGCAGTAAGACAGTCTTATTCTGTCCCAGGAGAGATCAGCCCGAGGAGCAACTTGAGTGTTACCATCCTTGACCTGCAAAGTGCCATCAGACAGCGAGACCACAGATCCCAATCAGAGCAGAGAGTCCAGCAACAGCATCAATGACAACTTTGTACATAACAGTAAGATAGCCCTATTCTGTTCCAGGAGAGATCAGCCCGAGGAGCAACTTGAGTGTTACCATCCTTGACCTGCAAAGTGCCATCAGACAGCGAGACCGCAGATCCCAATCAGAGGAGAGAGTCCAGCAACAGCATCAAAGACAACTTTGTACATAACAGTAAGATAGCCCTATTCTGCTCCAGGAGAGATCAGCCCGAGGAGCAACTTGAGTGTTACCATCCTTGACTTGCAAGTGCCATCAGACAGCGAGACCGCAGATCCCAATCAGAGGAGAGAGTCCAGCAACAGCATCAAAGACTACTTTGTACATAACAGTAAGATAGCCCTATTCTGTTCCAGGAGAGATCAGCCCGAGGAGCAACTTGAGTGTTACCATCCTTGACTTGCAAGTGCCGTCAGACAGCGAGACCGCAGATCCCAATCAGAGGAGAGAGTCCAGCAACAGCATCAAAAACAACTTTGTACATAACAGTAAGATAGCCTTATTCTGTTCCAGGAGAGATCAGCCCGAGGAGCAACTTGAGTGTTACCATCCTTGACTTGCAAGTGCCGTCAGACAGCGAGACCGCAGATCCCAATCAGAGGAGAGAGTCCAGCAACAGCATCAAAGACAACTTTGTACATAACAGTAAGATAGCCCTATTCTGTTCCAGGAGAGATCAGCCCGAGGAGCAACTTGAGTGTTACCATCCTTGACTTGCAAGTGCCGTCAGACAGCGAGACCGCAGATCCCAATCAGAGGAGAGAGTCCAGCAACAGCATCAAAAACAACTTTGTACATAACAGTAAGATAGCCTTATTCTGTTCCAGGAGAGATCAGCCCGAGGAGCAACTTGAGTGTTACCATCCTTGACTTGCAAGTGCCATCAGACAGCGAGACCGCAGATCCCAATCAGAGGAGAGAGTCCAGCAACAGCATCAAAGACAACTTTGTACATAACAGTAAGATAGCCCTATTCTGTTCCAGGAGAGATCAGCCCGAGGAGCAACTTGAGTGTTACCATCCTTGACTTGCAAGTGCCGTCAGACAGCGAGACCGCAGATCCCAATCAGAGGAGAGAGTCCAGCAACAGCATCAAAAACAACTTTGTACATAACAGTAAGATAGCCTTATTCTGTTCCAGGAGAGATCAGCCCGAGGAGCAACTTGAGTGTTACCATCCTTGAATTGGAAGTGCCATCAGACAGCGAGACCGTAGATCCCAATCAGAGGAGAGAGTCCAGCAACAGCATCAAAGACAACTTTGTACATAACAGTAAGATAGCCCTATTCTGCTCCAGGAGAGATCAGCCCGAGGAGCAACTTGAGTGTTACCATCCTTGACTTGCAAGTGCCATCAGACAGCGAGACCGCAGATCCCAATCAGAGGAGAGAGTCCAGCAACAGCATCAAAAACAACTTTGTACATAACAATAAGATAGCCTTATTCTGTTCCAGGAGAGATCAGCCCGAGGAGCAACTTCAGTGTTACCATCTTTGACTTGCAAGTGCCACCAGACAGCGAGACCGCAGATCCCAGTCAGAGGAGAGAGTCCAGCAACAGCATCTAAGACAACTTTGTACAAAAGATAGACGACTATGCTGAGATGCTAGCGAGAGAGGTTACCATCCTGAGTGTTACCATCCTTGACTTGCAAGTGCCATCAGACAGCGAGACCGCAGATCCCAATCAGAGGAGAGAGTCCAGCAACAGCATCAATGACAACTTTGTACATAACAGTAAGATAGCCCTATTCTGTTCCAGGAGAGATCAGCCCGAGGAGCAACTTGAGTGTTACCATCCTTGACCTGCAAGTGCCGTCAGACAGCGAGACCGCAGATCCCAATCAGAGGAGAGAGTCCAGCAACAGCATCAATGACAACTTTGCGCCAAGCAGTGAGTAATCTCTGATGTAATATACGTGCATTTGGGAATGGTTTTGAAAGAGCTTGCCATATTTAAATATTGTATTCATTAATGTGAACTAAGATTTTGCACTGACGTACGGATTTCTTCATACATATATGTGTTTCAGACCTAACATAAAATAAAATAATTATGTTGTAATGTTTTATTGGATTCTTAACTTTATCTTAATACATCCTTTTACATGCACACATAATATAGATACATCTTAATTTTATCGGGCTCAATATATGTATGTTAAAAGTAAGTACATGCATGTACAATTCTGGGACTGTGATTAAATAAAAACCTCTCGATAGGTACGTAGTCATCCCAGTTGTTCCAGTTATTCCAGATTTTCATTTTGAAGCTTTAGCCAAATAAGAATAAAATAAAAATATAATATAAATTAAAACCTAAGAGAGTTGTAAAAAATATTCTTAAATCTTTATTCTCAAAAGACTAAACGTGGAAGACCGGTAACACTGCAAAGGTTTTTACAGTAATTTAGTTTATCACTTTCAAGAATTTTCACTGAATTTTAAAAATTTATTGAATAGCTCCAATTTCAGTAACTTGTACTGTTTTAGACCAATTCTAAGAAACTTCAAAGTCGAAGTTCAAAGTTTTGTTAGTAAAAGCATGTAATACGTTAGAGTCCTATGATATTTTGAAAATGGAATTAGTCATTTATGTAATACATCAGGTACCCATTTTCAGTGTTCATGATTAAGAGGACCAGGGTTCAAGCAAAATTGTGAGTAATTCTTATTTCATGCATTGCATTTCTAATTCAAGTTTTAAACGCAAAATTGGAGTTTTATACTTTTCCCCGAGAAACAATCACAAATAAAAATTTCTAAATTGTACGGATATATATAAATAATACTTACATTATAACAGTGTTCATACATATGTAAAGATGATACAGTAAAGGTCTTGTTTCGCAATCCACGTTTGCTTTATCATACTATTTCCTTGGCCAGTCTAGGATACCTAAGCAAATCGTATACCTCATCAGTAAGAAATGGATGCGATGTTTCCTCGACAATTTTCTGTCATAAACATTGCATTTTATGCTTCGTGTATTGCTTTGTGATTCCACAATCCCACTGCGCTCACGGAGCAGATGGTTTGTTGAATAGTGCTAATGTCCAGTCCATCTGTTTCAGCTACTATAAAAATGTCGTCCCACAATGTCTCTGGAAACCAAATTCAATACCTCTCACATGTACACATTCACAGTTTAGTAGTTCATTAAATAATATCCAGAATAAATGAGTTGATTTGCCTTGTTGCTATGATATTGAAATAAGAAGTATTGTTACTATGTTGTGCTTTTACTCTATAAATGTAAAAATTGAAAATTATTAGTTAAATTAATTAAACATATGATCATGCTATAGTATTAGAATGTGTGCAAAGAACATAAATTTGATTACAATTGAGAGTCTCTTTCAATTAATATTTTGCATTTTTAGAGACCAAGGTGGGATTTTTAACTGCTTTAGAGACCGGTAGGTGCGTAAACCGAAAGGGTTTTCAAAATAAGAATAGGCTTATATTAATCCCAGGGAGCGTAAGAACGCACATATAAAATTTCAGTACAATCGGTTATGTAGTTTATACGTGAAAGAAAATATACCAAATAAAGGCATTTATTATACTTTTATTTATTTACACTTCCGCATTTATTTATTAGAATATACTTCTTTACTTAAAGTTTGTTATTGACGATGGATGTTTTGAAAGGATTATAGAATTTCCGATATTTGCCATCGTTATATGGATCAAAAAGTTTTAAATTGCGTTTCGTGGATTGAAATCTGGTCTTTTTTGACACTCGAACAAGTGGATGGATTTCATTATTTAAACGCAGTGCCATTATACGTTTTTTACTTTATAATTGTGTATGTACTTATATATATCCTGAAATGATTTTTGTGATTTTGTTCAAATTGAAGTTGAATTAATCCTCGTTGAACAAAATTGCGAAATGGCGGTGGTTTTATGATAATCATTTATATAAAATCTAATTTTTTGTAAGCAATTGACAAGTATAAAAATTAGTCATTGTTTTTTTAATGGCTGTATTAGGGTAAAAGTAATACAAAAATATGTTACGTTTGACTAAATAGTTCTTAGGAAGGAATCTGAAAGCCGTTAGGTATAAAGAACCTGATTAAAACTGTTAGATCTGCTCTAAAGATATCCAATTGATTTAAAAGATTCATTATGGTGGGATATATTACGTTATGAATAAATTTTCACATTGATTTTACAATATCACATTAGGGTATTAATTCAGTTGAGTTTTAAATTTCATAAAATATTTTTATCAAAATGACAGTCATTATGGAGTAAAATATCATTACAACATTGAAAAATGTATAATTTAAACATTTTTTGCTTTGACTACTTAAATATTATATTATTTCAAGGTCGTATAACTTTCAGAATAATTCTTAAAACAATAGATTGAAATACTTGGGTTACGGATTAGTATTACCACCGCGTTGCAAAATGAATTGTAAAAATTTAAAATTTAATATTTCGAAATGACAATCATATATGGGACCTAATTTTCTTGCGACTATGCCGAGAACACTATTTTACAGTTGTTAAAATATTTTTATCTGTAAAAGCCTCGTGAAACAACTGCATTGTAAATTTGATATGCAAGCAACTAAATAGATAACATTAACATTTAAACTTGTAATTTTTGCGAAATCTCAGTGTTGCATTTGTATCTAATGTAACTCTAATTTTACCCGAGTTCAGTCGAAATGTCGAGTTTGAAGAGTGGCGTTTGATTAATATGTTAATGTCTGCAGCGTTCAAACTTCGATGAAACGTTACCTGGCTGAATACATCACCTGCCAAGCACTGTATTTATGTAATAAAGAGACTAGTCTGTTATTGCAAATACTTTGTCAGACAATCACTTCTTTGCTTACTTTTAATCTCTAATGTTTGTTTTCTGTTCCATTTGTGCATTACGTATGTAAAGCCTCAATAAATTTTAAAATCCCATTAAACTAAAACTGTACGATTAAACTATTATCAGATTGAAGAATCTCAAAAATATAAAACAACTTATATACAATCGGGGTGTTTACACTATTCAAATGATAAAAAGTTTTTTTCTACAGAGATTTCTTCAGCAAATTATTTTATTATGTACTTTCAAGAATTTTTGCACTGAATTTTAAAAATCAGTAACTTATATGCTTTTTTACTTGAAGTGTGTTTTTGACAATAAATGATTTGAAAGGACAACAGGTTTTACGACATTTGCTATCGTGATATGTACAAAAGTACTACACTGAAAAAAGTGTCATGGATTTAAATTAAGTCTTTTTTACACTTGAACAAGTGAATGGATTTAAATATTGAAACGAAGTGTTTTTCTTTTATATACGTAGTACTATATACTGTGTAAACTATCCTGTAACTTTTTCAGTAATTTTGTTCAAATTGAAGTTTTGTTTGAAACAAAGATGGCAAAGTGGGGCAAACAATCATTTCTATGAAATCTAATGTTTTTTAAGCAAGTGAAACACATAAAAAGTAGTCATTGTTTTGTTAATGGGCGTGTTTTATACATATTTGTTAGTATTCCGTTACCATCCTTGACCTGCAAGTGCCATCAGACAGCGAGACCGTAGATCCCAATCTGAGGAGGAGAGCCCAGCAACAGCATCAAAGACAACTTTGTACATAAACAGTAAGATAGCCCTATTCTGTTCCAGGAGAGATCAGCCCGAGGAGCAACTTGAATGTTACCATCCTTGACTTGCAAGTGCAATCAGACAGCGACACCGCAGATCCCAATCAGAGGGAGAGAGTCCAGCAACAGCATCAAAAACAACTTTGTACATAAACAGTAAGATAGCCTTATTCTGTTCCAGGAGAGATCAGCCCGAGGAGCAACTTGAGTGTTACCATCCTTGACTTGCAAGTGCCGTCAGACAGCGAGACCGCAGATCCCAATCAGAGGAGAGAGTCCAGCAACAGCATCAAAGAAAACTTTGTACATAACAGTAAGATAGCCCTATTCTGTTCCAGGAGAGATCAGCTCGATGAGCAACTTGAGTGTTACCATCCTTGACCTGCAAGTGCTATCAGACAGCGAGACCACAGATCCCAATCAGAGGAGAGGAGTCCAGCAACAGCATCAATGACAACTTTTGCGCCAAGCAGTAAAAATGTCTTGTTCTGTTCTAAGAGAGATCAGCCCGAGGAGCAACTTGAGTGTTACCATCCTTGACCTGCAAGTGCCATCAGACAGTGAGACCACAGATCCCAATCAGAGGAGAGAGTTCAGCAACAGCATCAAAGACAGCTTTGTACATAACAGTAAGATAGCCCTATTCTGTTCCAGGAGAGATCAGCCCGAGGATGCAACTTGAGTGTTACCATCCTTGACCTGCAAGTGCCGTCAGACAGCGAGACCGCAGATCCCAATCAGAGGAGAGAGTCCAGCAACAGCAATCAATGACAACTTTGCGCCAAGCAGTGAGTAATCTCTGATGTAATATACGTGCATTTGGGAAAAGTTTTGAAAGAGGTTGCCATATTTAAATATTGTATTCATTGATGTGAACTAAGAGGTTGCACTGACGTACGGATTTCTTCATACATATATGTGTTTCAGACCTAACATAAAATAAAATAATTATGTTGTAATGTTTTATTGGATTCCTAACTTTATCTTAATACATTCTTAATTTTTACATGCACACATAACATAGATACATCTTAATTTTATCAGGCTCAATGCATGTATGTTAAAAGTAAGTACATGCATGTACAATTCTGGGACTGTGATTAAATAAAAACCTCTCGATAGTTAGTCATCCCAGTTGTTCCAGTTATTCCAGATTTTCATTTTGAAGGCTTTAGCCAAATAAGAATAAAATAAAAATATAACATAAATTAAAACCTAAGAGAGTTGTAAAAAATATTCTTAAATCTTTATTCTCAAAAGACTAAACGTGGAAGACCGGTAACACTGCAAAGGTTTTTTACAGTAATTTTAGTTTATCACTTCAAGAATTTTCACTGATGAATTTTAAAAATTTATTGAATAGCTCCAATTTCAGTAACTTGTACTGTTTTAGACCAATTCTAAGAAACTTCAAAGTCGAAGTTCAAAGTTTTGTTAGTAAAAGCATGTAATACTTTAGAGTCCTATGATATTTTGAAAATGGAATTAGTCATATGTAATACATCAGGTACCCATTTTCAGTGTTCATGATTAAGAGGACCAGGGTTTAAGAAAAATTGTGAGTAATTCTTATTTCATGCATTGCACTTCTAATTCGAATTTTAAACGCAAAATTGGAGTTGGAGTTTTATATTTTTCCCCGAGAAACAATCACAAATAAAAATTTCTAAATTGTACGGATATATATAAATAATACTTACATTATAACAGTGTTCATACATATGTAAAGATGATACAGTAAAGGTCTTGTTTCGCAATCCATGATTGCTTTATCATACTATTTCCTTGGTCCAGTCTAGGATACCTAAGCAATATCGTATACCTCATCGGTAAGAAATGGATGCGATGTTTCCTCGACAATTTTCTGTCATCAAAATTGCATTTTATGCTTCGTGTATTGCTTTGTGATTCCACAATCCCACTGCGCTCAAGGAGCAGATGGTTTGTTGAATAGTGCTAATGTCCAGACCCTCTGTTTCAGCTACTATAAAAATGTCGTCCCACAATGTCTCTGGAAACCAAAATTCAATACCTCTCACATTGTACACATTCACAGTTTAGTAGTTCATTAAATAATATCCAGAATAAATGAGTTGATTTGCCTTGTTGCTATGATATTGAAACAAGAAGTATTGTTGTTGCTATGTTATGCTTTTACTCTATAAATGTGAAAAATTGAAATTATTGGTGAAATTATTAAACATATGATCATGCTATCGTATTAGAATGTGTGGAAAGAACGCAAATTTTATTACAATTGAGAGTCCTCTTTCAATTAAAATTTTGCAATTTTAGAGACCAAGGTGGGATTTTGGAACTGCTTTAGAGACCAGTGGTGCGTAAAAAAATTGGACTTTCAAAATAAGAATAGGCGTATATTCATCGCAGGTAGCGTAAGAATGCACATGTAAAAATTTCAGTACAATCGGTTATGTAGTTTATACTCGAAAGAAGATATATCAAATAAAGGCACTTCCGCATTTATTTATTAGGATATACTTCTTTACCTAATTTTTTATTGACGATGGATGTTTTGAAAGGATTTTAGGACTTCCGATATTTGCCATCGTTATGGAACAAAAGGTTTTTAAATTACGTTTCGTGGATTGAAATCTGGTCTTTTTTGACACTGAAGTAAGAGGATAGATTTCAGTGCTTAAACCTAGTGTTATACGTTTTTTACTATATAATTGTGTAAAATATCCTTTAATGTAATGTGTAATTTTGTTTAAATTGAAGTTGAATTAATTCAGTTTGGAACAAAAAATTGCAAAATGGGAGTGGTGTAGGATTATTTCTATAAAATCTAATTTTGGGTAAGCAAGTGATAAGTATAAAAAGTATTTTTTTTATTAATGGCTATATTCAGGTAAAAGTAATATAAACGTATGCTACGTTTGACTAATTCTAGTTAGAAGGAATCTGAAAGCTGTTAGGTGAATAAAAAATTTAAATGTGATTACATCCAACCATGACATGATTATATTTAATTTGCTCTAAAGATATCCATTGATTTAAAAGATTCATTATGGTGGCCGAATATATTACGATATGAATAATTTTCACATTGATTTGACAATATCACATTAGGGTATAAATTCAGTACACTTTACGTTCATAAAATATTTTCATCACAATTACGATCAATATGGAGTAAAATAAACATTGAACAAGTTTAAAAATTTCAATAAGTTACACATTTTTGTCTAAAATACTTGAATATTATATTATTTCGAGATCGTATAACTTTGAGAATAATTCTTAAAACAATAGATTGAAATATTTGGTTACGAATGAATATTACCATCGCGTTGTAAAATGAACTGTAAAAATTTAAAATTTGATATTTCGAAATGACAATCATATATGCGACCTAATCTTCTTGCGAATGTGCCGAGAAGACTATTTTTACAGTTGTTACAATTTTTCTATCTGTAAAAACCTCGTGAAACAACTGCATTGTACATTTGATATTCAAACAACTGGATAGATAACATTACCATTTAAATTCCTAATGTTTGCAAAATCTCAGTGTTGCATTTGTATCTAATGTAACTCTAATTTTACCCGAGTTCAGTCGAAATGTCGAGTTTGAAGAGTGGCGTTTGATTAATATGTTTAATGTCTGCAGCGTTCAAAACTTCGATGAAACGTTACCAGGCTGAATACATCACCTGCCAAGCACTGTATTGATGTAATAAAGAGACTAGTCTGTTTTGCAAATACTGTGTCAGGGACAATCACTTCTTTGCTTACTTTTAATCTCTAATGTTTGTTTTCTGTCCCATTTGTGCATTACGTATGTAAAGCCTCAATAAATTTTAAAATCCTATTAAACTAAAACTGTATGATTAAACTATTATCAGATTGAAGAACCTCAAAAATATAAAACAACTTATATAAAATCGGGGTGTTTACACTATTTCAAATGATAAAAAGTTTTTTTCTACAGAGATTTCTTCAGCAAATTATTTTATTATGTACTTTCAAGAATTTTTGCACTGAATTTTAAAAATTAGTAACTTATATGCTTCTTTACATAAAGTTTATTTTTGGTAATGGATGATTTGAAAGGATAACAGGTTTTACTACATTTGCTATCGTGATACGTACATACGTACTACACTGCGAAGAGTTTCATGGATTTAAATTTGGTATTTTTTACACTTGAACAAGTGAATGGATTTAAATATTGAAACGAAGTGTTTTACTTTAATATACGTAGTATTATATACTTGTGTAAACTATCTGTAATTTTTCTGTAATTTTTGTTCAAATTGAAGTTTTGTTTGAAACAAAGATGGCAAAGTGGGGGCGTTTTTATGATTTAAAAAATAATTTCTATAAAATCAAAATTTTTGCGAGCAAGTGAAAAACATAAAAAGTAGTCAATTTTTTGTTAATGGATGTGTTAGTGTTCTGTACAGTAATAATTTGATTCCATAATTCAATACTAATATATCAACAACCGATATTTTTAATAGATTTTCAGACCCTTTTGGGAAATGTTCAATATGTCTTGTGCACAGTATGTGCCTATAATATTTTCCATTAATCTGTTTTCATGAAAACTGTGGCTGCACATCTGATGGGTCTTTAAAAAAATTGGCATGACCGTTCTAAAAGTGAAATACAAAGTTTTTTTATTTATTTTTGACCGAAAAAGACCGTACAGATAATGAAAATGAAATGAAATGAAAAATGACTTTATTGAATACAACGTAAAACATATTCAATTGGCGAGGTTAGGACTATTAAGTCCTCTCTTACACCTAACCATAAATTAATAAACTCTACTATTACTGTAAAATAAGAGCCACAATACAGTTTACATTACTATTTTACAATCGAAAATTATAATATCTATTTATATAAAGTAATAAAATGAAACAAAGGTTTTCTATGAAACTAAAAATAAATACATAGAATAAAACTTACAAGGAATTTAACAGACATTCATCCATCACCATTCATACAAAGCCATCGTCCCATACCCTATGCCACGATATCGTCAACCCGAAGAGGCCCAAAAAAGATGGTCCCTAAGCACCCCCCGAAACCGTTCCCGACTACGAATACCTCTAATATGATCCGGGAGATTATTCCAAAGTCGACAAGCAGAGACTGTGAATGATTTACTGTAAATAGAGGATCTATGAACAGGAATAGATAACAGAGAGGCTCCACGTCGAGTATTCCAATTGCTTGTTTCAGAAATGAAAGAAAAGCGTTCAGACAGATAGGAAGGGGAATGATCGTTATACAAAATAGAATGTAACATGCTGAGAATGTGGAACTGACGGAGTAGATTCAACTTTAACAGATGTAACTGATTGATGAAGGGTGTTATATGGTCATATCGTCTGAGGTTGAAGATAAAGCGAACACAATAATTTTGAGCACGTTGTAATCTGTCCGAAAGCTCAACCGTCATGTCATTTATAACTTCGCTACAGTAATTGAAATGGCAGAAAATCAGGGTCTTCACTAGCATTACTTTCAAATTCAAAGGTAAATAAATAGCAAATTGCTTAAGACTATGAATACCAGCAAACACCCTGCCACAAGTCTCAGTAACATTATTGGCCCAACTAAGAGTTTTTGTAATAGTCAGTCCAAGATTTTTGACCTTGTCACTGTATGAAAGAGGATGACCGTTCAAAATGAGTGTAGGAGTGTTGTTCAAGTCGATACCGCTCAGAAGTCTGGAAGTTCCAATAAGAATAGTTTGAGTCTTGCTTTCGTTAAGTTTCAGTCCGTGTTTGAAGGCCCACGTTGCAATAGCGTCAATGTCAGTGTTCATGTCAGCAACAATGTTTAGATAGTTCGAAATGGAAAAGTGGTTGTAAATTTGTAAATCGTCGGCATACAGGTGAAAAAATGAGTGTTTGATCATAGCAGTCAAATCGTCGATGTAAATTGAAAAAATAAGAGGGCCAAGGACAGAGCCCTGTGGCACCCCTCGATTCACAGGTTTCCAGTAGGAGTCTTTGTCGTTAGACCTAACACACTGCTGACGATCTGACAGATACGACCTAAACCACTCCACACAGCCATCAGAGAATCCGATTTTAGACAATTTAAAAAGAAGCAATGGGTGGTAAACGCAGTCAAAAGCCTTAGAAAAATCAAAAAGCGTTAAAATAGTAACAAGCCTTTTGTCCATTGCCGAACGTATATCTTCAGTGATTTTTAAAAGAGCACTCGTTGTACTGTGATTAGTACGAAATCCTGATTGAAAGTTGGACAAAAGTTTATTGGATTCGAGAAAGAAACATACTTGTTGATGCACCACTCTCTCAAGGCATTTAGATAAAGCTGATAGAATGCTAATAGGTCTGAAGTCTGAGGGGTCAGCAGGGCATGAACATTTTTGAAGTGGGCGAACAATAGCGAGTTTCCAAACAGACGGAAATATTGAAGAAGAAAGAGATCTGTTAAAAATATTTGTAATAATAGGAACTACTACGGGAAGAATATATCTCAACAATTTCATAGGTATTTTATCGGCTCCAACTGCGTTACTAGAAATTCTCAAGATCGCAATCATAACGTCAGTCTCAGTCACACTAGCAAAAGAGAACTGATGCCGAGCACGATTAAGTGGAACAACACTCAACTCATTGGTATAATCACGGGCCCCGGATAGATCAATAGGGATATCCACAAAGTAGTTATTGATTATATTTAGATCAATTGAGATAGGCTTATCAGAGTTAACTTTACCTATGCCAAGCTCTTTCACTTTTTTCCATAACGATTTTGTTGATTGTTGAACAGAAAATTGTAGATAGTAAAATCTTATTTTGGCATTGCGAAATTGTTGCTTGACTCTGTTCCTTAGTCTTTTATATATTAGCCAATCAGAAGGTGACTTAGTACGTTTTGCTTTACGAAATGCAGAATCTCTTTGAGCCTGCAAATTACGTATATCATCTGTGATCCAGGGAGCTGGCCGCCTAGTAACCCTCCTTGTCACCAGTGGAGCGTGCTGGTCACAAAGTGAAGAAACAAAAGAGCTAAATTTATTGACCATAAGATCAACAGTAGGGGCTAGAATTACCTCATTCCAAGGTAAAGCCCACGCATCATTGAGAAGAGCATCTGAATCAATATATTTGTAATTTCTGAAGGATACGAATTTGGGGCACGCCTTAGGAATGGATAGTCTGTAAACACAGAAGATGAGGTCATGTCGAGAAAGGCCAGGGGCAGGGTATTGTCCATGATGCACAACGCGATCCGGGTCAGCAACTGCCATAACGTCCAGCAATGTGTCGGCAGTAGCTGTGTGGTGAGTGGCGTTTAGTGGAAGAATAATTAAATTACAAGAAAGGAAGAGGTTAGTCAAGTTGGTCTTGTCGTAGTTATCAGGTCCCAGTAAATTGCAGTTAAAGTCCCCCATCACAATGACATGTCGATAAGGAGCCATAAAATTGATAAGTGAGTGTTCGAATTCCACATGAAAATCCAGGCCAGGTGCCCTGTAGCACACAGCCACTAGAACGTGTATCCCATTACAACTAATATCGATAATCATGTACTCAGGACACCCTAACCTGGAGTTATCGGAAGAGTAAAGGACAGATACAGGAAGATGAGATTTTACATAAGCGGCCACTCCACCGCCTCCCTTCGAAGTGCGGTCGTTTCTATAAATATTGTACCCGTGAAGCTCAACGCTCTTGTCAGTTATATGGGATTTAAGCCAAGTTTCAGAGACTAAAATGATATCAAATTGAATGGAATCGAAAATAGTGCGGAATTCATCTATGTGGCAGAAGAGGGACTGAGCGTTGACGTGAGCCAATTTAAGAAAAGAACGGAAAGATGACAGTGATGACAGATAGGTATAAGGAGAGAAGTCTTCCACGTTTTAAGAACAAATATTAACTGGAAATATATTTTGACGTATTATCAGTAATGATTAATTTAGCAGTATAAAATAAGATTTTATTTTATTACTAATAAGTAATTTTGGTAATATGATAGTAATAATAAACATTTTATAAGATCAGGTTTTCGTACTTCGATCCACATGTATTTTTTGCACTTCTTGACCAACCTCTTGACAACAATTTAAAGCAAATAGAAGAGCTGAAAAGTACAGACAGTGTGACTCGGTCGCTTATCGACGGTCTAGCAGAGAGCTCAATGTATAATGTATGAAGGCCGTAACTGCCTTTTACATTATACTACTTATACCATCTCTTGCTAACACAGAGTGTTCAGACCGTCAATACCTTCCAACAGCTTAGATATTCTATGAGTTTGAATATAAGTTTCTTGCTATTAGACAAGATGCTATTAGACATGGCAAGACAATATCTTATGTAAGATTTCTAAATGTTTTAAATGTGGGGATAATGATGGCCGTGTAAAGATGTTACTGCTATGTATACATAAAGTTTATCTAAAGTTAAAGATCAATGTAAGAACTTTACTGAGTGATAACGAAGCCATGAAGTTCTGAATGCTTGTCTTTGCAGATAGCTGTCTGTCTGTCTGTCTGTCTGTCTGCATGTTATCTCGAAACGATCTGACCTTTAAACTAGAACTTTTGCATGAAGCTTCATATCTATATAAGAAAATGTAAATTCGATGGTGGTGCATTTTACTCCATGACATTTAGTTGAACATTATTAAAAATTTGATCATTAGTTTTATGGGTAACCATGATGGCAACGGAAAAATCGATGAATAAATAAATTTCTAAACATATTGAGGACAATAATATGACTTTTAACATGTTTAATAATTATACACTGAACCATAGATTATTTATATTATATACTGTTTCCCGCGGCTTCGCACGCTTTTCGTAAGCTTTGCTCGTGTATGTGCACTTCTGGTTCAACGCCAATGTAGACTTTACCTTGTTTCCACGATCAAGAAAATCTGTCAAAAGTATATGTTTATGTAGTACAAATACTTGTATTTTGATATAAAGTAGTCTAACACTCAAGCTTTAAGTTCAACCAGATATTTGTTTTAAACACAAATGTACATCAAAACGTAGCGCCTTCAAATAGTGTTTGGCTATTTAATATACGGAACTGTCTCGTAATTGCATTTTTAATTTCCAGGCGCTTTGATCAATTTTATATTTTGCAGCACCGCCTGGTGGTTGTGTGTTTTACATGTACGATATATATATGTATATATATATGTATATATATATGTATATATATATGTATATATATATATATATATGTATATATATATAATTTTCTAAAAATAAACACCAAACTTTATTTTTGTTTTTATTTTTAAAGGTTAATATACATTTAGTTTTTGAATACCTTCACTACGTAATTTTTTTTCAATACTATTTCATGATGCTATGGCATGTACAGACGCAGTTATTCAGTGGTACCTTACTGTATATCTCATATGTATAATTTCATATTGGAGAGATACTGCATTTGTAGTAGATTCAATTTCTATTCAATAACATTTATTTTCGTTTATTTGGTAATTTTATTTTCAAAATGAAAACGAAGATGGTGGAATACAAATATTTAAACGGATTATATATTGTACTATATATATAATCCGTTTAAATATTTGAAAGTAAATGGCGTCTTGGTATATATTTTCGGGAAATTATCCAGAGATGTGGATGTTGTTCCCTTGTAGTAGAATTTTATTCAAAGCTTTCCCCTCTTCTAGAACATATATATTTATTTGTATTACTGTTATTTGTGTTCCAGGTGTGGGTGCTAGCATTTAAGTTAACCAGAACCAGATAGTGGTTCTCTGAATATTTGTGCTTCAGATTATGTTACAGGTGCGGGTACTAATATTTAAATTACCAGACATACGAGATATTAACTCTCTGAGTATTTGTGTTACAGATCCTGTCACAGGTGCAGCTGCTAGCATGTAAGCTATGCAGACATACCAGATAATGACACTCTAAGTTTTGTGTTACAGATTGTTTTACAGGTGCGGCTGCTAACCTGTAAGCTATGCACACATACCAGGCATTGGTTCTCAGAATTTTTGTTACAGATTGTTTTACAGGTGCGGTTGTTAACATGAAAGCTATGCAGGCATACCACATATTGACTCTCTGAGTTTTGTGTTACATATTGTTTTACAGGTGCGGCTGCTAACATGTAAGTTATGCAGACATACCAGATATTGACTCTCTGAGTTTTGTGTTACATATTGTGTTACAGGTACGGCTGATAACATGTAAGACATCCTTACATACCAGATATTGACTCTCTGAGTTTTGTATTAAAGATTTTGTTACAGGTACGGCTGCTAACATGTAAGTTATGCAGACATACCACATATTGACTCTCTGAGTTTTGTGTTAAAGATTTTGTTACAGGTGCGGCTGCGAACATGTAAGCTATGCAGACATACCACATATTGACTCTCTGAGTTTTGTGTTACAGATTGTGTAACAGGTGCGGCTGCGAACATGTAAGCTATGCAGACATACCACATATTGACTCTCTGAGTTTTGTGTTACATATTGTTTTACAGGTGCGGCTGCTAACATGTAAGTTATGCAGACATACGAGATATTGACTCTCTGAGTTTTGTGTTACATATTGTGTTACAGGTACGGCTGCTAACATGTAAGTTATGCAGACATACCACATATTGACTCTCTGAGTTTTGTGTGTTAAAGATTTTGTTACAGGTGCGGCTGCGAACATGTAAGATATCCTTACATACCAGATATTGACTCTCTGAGTTTTGTGTTACAGATTGTGTTACAGGTGCAGCTGCTAACATGTAAGTTATGCAGACATACGAGATATTGACTCTCTGAGTTTTGTGTTACATATTGTTTTACAGGTGCGGCTGCTAACATGTAAGTTATGCAGACATACCAGATATTGACTCTCTGAGTTTTGTGTTATACATATTGTGTTACAGGTACGGCTGATAACATGTAAGCTATGTCCTTACATACCAGATATTGACTCTCTGAGTTTTGTGTTACAGATTGTGTTACAGGTACGGCTGATAACATGTAAGATATCCTTACATACCAGGTATTGGTTCTCAGAATTTTTGTTACAGATTGTTTTACAGGTGCGGTTGTTAACATGAAAGCTATGCAGGCATACCACATATTGACTCTCTGAGTTTTGTGTTACAGATTGTGTTACAGGTGCGGCTACTAACATGTAAGTTATGCAGACATACGAGATATTGACTCTCTGAGTTTTGTGTTACATATTGTGTTACAGGTACGGCTGCTAACATGTAAGTTATGCAGATATACCACATATTGACTCTCTGAGTTTTGTGTTACATATTGTGTTACAGGTACGGCTGATAACATGTAAGATATCCTTACATACCAGATATTGACTCTCTGAGTTTTGTGTTACAGATTGTGTTACAGGTGCAGCTGCTAACATGTAAGTTATGCAGACATACGAGATATTGACTCTCTGAGTTTTGTATTACATATTATTTTACAGGTGCGGCTGCTAACATGTAAGTTATGCAGACATACCAGATATTGACTCTCTGAGTTTTGTGTTACAGATTGTGTAACAGGTGCGGCTGCGAACATGTAAGCTATGCAGACATACCACATATTGACTCTCTGAGTTTTTGTGTTACATATTGTGTTACAGGTACAGCTGATAACATGTAAGATGTCCTTACATACCAGATATTGACTCTCTGAGTTTTGTGTTACAGATTGTGTTACAGGTACGGCTGCGAACATGTAAGTTATGCAGACATACCATATATCGACTCTTTGAGTTTTGTGTTACAGATTTTGTTACAGGTGCGGCTGCGAACATGTAAGTTATGCAGACACACGAGAAAGGCTAATGTGGGTTCTGAAAGGCGAGTTAATGAATGGTCCCGCCATCAGGAATGTAAGACGCCTGAAATATGGAATAGGTCTGAACCATTAAGTATCACTTGTACTAGTTTTTTATTGAAAGTCAAACACCTCTCATTCTACACCTATAGGATTCTTCCAGGTTTTATATTTCCTGGCAAGAACTGAGTAGGCAATAAGAGATGGAGTTTAAGCTAATTTTTTGAAGAGGTCGAGTCTAAGTTAGGACTTTAATTAAGGTTTATAAGGTTAACTAAAATAAACGATGTAATCCTATTTCTAAAGGCTCTTCTTTTTGAAATATCCTCACAATTTTGTTCTAGAAATAAACACGCTAATGAGGTTGTTTTCTTATTTTCCACAGTCGTATTGAGCAGAGTTTGAAATCAGTAAACACATAGTCTTACATCTTGTATGTCTGGGAATATCTTAAACAAAACTTTCAAAGACTGATATAAACTGTCTAAAGGCTGAAATAAGACAGCAATCGGTGAGGATTTCGTACTATTTGGGAAATGTACGATACTGTCCCACATCTGCTCCATGGATCAGATTTGTTGAATGAAAAAGGCAATTTCGAGCATCTCGCCTGTTATTGATTAAGCTAATTAAAGTGAGGCCCCTATGTCAACTCGATTTGCAATTCACTTCCATGTTTGAATGTTGATTGGTTCGATGTTGGATGGATGCTTTCATTGCGTATGTAAGAAAAATGATGTTTTCATACAAGTGTCTCTCCGTCTGCATTTATAGCAACATAATAACTATTATTTTTAATAACCAAATTTTAGAACAATTAGTTTTAATTTAGAATTATGAATACTTTTCACTGTATAGATACATATTGAATACTTACTAGTGTACGTAGCGTTCTTAAATAGTGAATGCCATCTACTGTTCAGAGAACTACTGTTATTTACGAGAGTAGTAATAGTAATAATATATATATGATATATATACATCATGGGTATTGTATTTCATTGAGCTGCGTGTATTAATATGTCACATGTTGAAGTTTCATATGATTGAACTTATTTTGTTTACTAATTTATTTATTCTGCTGTTTATCGCTGCCATCATGGTTTACCTATAAGAGCAATGTAATAATGTTCGTTATCTTTTAGTCAAACTCCATGGAGTGAAATGGACCGTAATCGATCTCAGCCTTGCCCATTTAGAAATGAAGCTTCGTACAAAATTTCAAGGCTATTGATCAGTTCCTTCATACGATAACAGACAGACAGACAGGCAGAAATATTTTCCATCCCCAGACAGGAATACCCATCAGCTAATAAACTATGAAATTTAAGAATTAGACATAGGTGTTTTGGATTTGGTGTTTTTTTTTTACTTACCTTGAATGTGTTCTTTAACATATACAAGATTTGTATAGGTTAAAGAACACATTCAAGGTAACTTTAGGGAATGGTGCTCATTATCGTTAATGAAGTAGCACTTATTGAATCGAAAAATGAAATTTTGGAAATTAAACAATTGACACATCATATAAAATACAAATTCTGAGGTGAATTAAGAAAAGTTGCTTCTAGTACTGATTATATTTAAACATTACAGTTTCCAACAAATATGTTCCTTGCAGTGCCGGAGCCGACTTACATTTCTAAGACCCCATCCTAGTTTTTTATCAAGTCAATAAAGGGACCTCTTCTAAGAAATAAACCGTCGTCAGTCGCGGTGACGTACCAGTTATTATAGCGTTTGAGATAAGAAGGTTAAACTTATATAAATCTTTTCACAGCGTAGTTTAACAATTTAAACCCAGGCTTTGGACTTGTAATAACAGTTACCAAGGCGTTAACCATCAAAATAAACAGTTTAAAACGTGAAATTAAAGTCCAGTTGTATTGCTCTTGTTGGGTTTTTAAAGAAATATAAAAAAGTTAAAATAATTTTTATTGTGCTTCTTGTAACATAGATATTAAATATTCATATTTGCCTACAATATATTACAGTGTTATTAAAACACATGAACAAATGCTAATTTCTTTAAAAATGTATCTTTTTTATGAAGATATATAGATTTTGGAATTTCTTTAAAAATATGTGTTTAACGTTTAATATTAATCTAACTGCTTAAGAAGTTTTATCACAATTGAAACAATACATTGATAATTTTCCTTAAGAAAAGATTCCGACTGTTTCATTTACAGCGCCTTCAACTAAAGTGTACAGTTCTTCGTTTAGAGTGGGAAGGAGAAGGTTGGGGTTGTTTCCGCTAGAGTGGGTGGGCGGTGACACTTGTAAGGGTTGGCACATGGTCGCTAGCGGGGATATACGAGTTGTGTATGCCGACATGTGGAAGCCCTTTCGCGCCACCGTCCACTGTATTAGAGGTACCACCCACCAACTGTCTTTGATAACAATTGTTCCAACGTAAACAGTATGTTGAATAACCGTTCATTCCCTCATATGTATCGTTCATATAAGTTGTATTACTTTCATTAACTGCTTAAACAGTACATTCCATTCAAACATCTATCACAAAATAATTATACACAATTGAGCTAAGCCCTAATAATAATCTAAGTTAAAGTAAGTACATAAAAATATTCAAATAAACAAAACTGTTAATTTTGAGAGTAAATATGTGATAACAGCTTAATATATGTCGTGCGCAGTCCTGTAAAATTGTCTTTTGTCAAAACAATATTCTGATTTACCCGTTTAGTATATTTAGATTTTTCAATATATTCTCTTTTACAAAAAGTACGCACAAAAGTTCACTCTCACCAATAATGCTAATCATTATTACCCGTTAAGATAAAGAAATTACCTTACTTCGCCATAAAACAAAATTATTTTAAAATCAGAATTTGTATGCCTACAACTCCTTGCTTCTTTACTTTAAAAGGAATTCCAATGAATTTCTGAATAAATTAAAAAAAGTTTTATGCTCTAAATAAATAGTACAGTGTTCGTGAATACATAGAAGAAAAACATGTAGACCACCACAATTACTTTATCTTATTTTAGGTTACAGGGCTAGTTTTGCTTTAATTTAGTACCTTTATACATCACATTGTATATAAATGTATCTTGATGACTGTTCATGCGTTTTGATCATATGATTTATTACAATGATTAAACTTACTCTTGTGTATAAATTTAGACATTTTATAGAATTATGTTATTATATAAGTGTTATTATAACATTGCAAGATTGTATATATGATGTCACCATAAATGACATCATTATTATTACGTGTAATTAAGTATTACGAAGTAGCTGCCACTGCGATATTACGACTGGCAGGGTCGTAACGTAGCGACGTGTGGCGCGTCGTGCAGGAATTCCGTGGTCAACAAACAGTTGAAAACATCTCGATATTCTTATAAGACTCGCTCGTATACAAAACAGTTAGAACTACTGGACTGAGTTGCCGACTTAATGATATCCGATATGCATATTGTACTTCTATAGATTTAGTTTTTTAGTGACAATATTATGTTGTCAACATATACAGAGTGTCCCACGAAGAAGTTTAAACGTTCGATTTTATATTACTTGCCCATTTATGCACCGAAAATTTTCAAACTCTACACAATTAATAAAGTAGGGTTTAAAAATATTCTGTGAAAATTAAAGATCCCTAACAATTGTAGAAACAAAATGGTGACATATTTACAACGTTACCATTTTTATTCCTATCAAAATTCATTTCTTGAATTACCTGATTTGATTACCGCATTGTAGTTCTAAAGAACATCTGTTTAGTAACGCTCATTGTTGAAAACAGCTGTTTATTTAAGAATATTGCTTGTGCTATAAAAAACATAACCTAACCTCCTCCATTACAGTTTTACTGATATTGAAGTTCGAGAAATGGCTTTTAATGTTGAACAAAAAGTGAAGTAGCCTATTGTGCGTGGGCTATTGCTTTTGGCAACAGTACAGAAGCAATTAGACAATTTAAGGTATATTGTACTTCAATATAATAAGATAGTTTTCAAAGTAAAGTAACGTTATTTGAAGTAATGTATAGAATTTATTGCAATAGTCACAATATTTACATAGTTAAAATATTTTCATTTGTGAATTACAACACGTCTCTGGTTGTGTAAAAATCCTCCTATAAAATCCACCAATACTTTTTATACTTTCTAAAAATTGTCCATTATTTTACGTTAAGATTAAATTGATACTGTAGTAGTTTCTTTTCTAGTTACCTCTTGTGAATCAGCAATAGTGTGAGATTTTTAACGAAAAATTTGTTTGTCCCACAAAATGTCACAAGTATTAACAAATCCGAAAATCCGACAGGCCATGTGACATAACCTAAACATGCATTGAGATACCACGAGAACATCTGCGTTTTCTCAGGTAATTATGGACGTAAAGATTTGTAAATGATTTCAATCGTTCTTCATTGACAGTAACTGTTTCACCGTTTCAATTTTTAATTTACGAAGAAATAAGGTTCGACAAACTAGAATAAATATTGATAATTATTAGATTTAGAGAGCACATTGATACTGCAGTATCTTAGTTTCTTGTGATGTTTCTTGAATAGGCATTTGTTTTTTAAAGACACATTTGGTTTGTGCCACAACCAAAAATCATACAAATATTAAAAAGTACGAAAACATGTAATATCACGTAAACATGAAATTAGACGCCCCGGAACAAGGCTGCGTATTTCCAGTTAGTTGTGGATCTATGGATATTAAAAACTTTCCCATCATTTAAATGGTTCTTCATTGAAATGAACTCTTTAATTTTTAATTTACAAAGAAAGAAGGTTTGGTAAATTTAAACAAGTGCGACGCCATAGCGTAGCCCGACCTTCACCTGTAAACTTTTAATTTTTGCTGAAATTGCATTAGCTGTATGTCTGTTTGCAAGAAGTTCGTATTAGGGAATAAAACTTGTTTAAGAAGGTTTGTTTAAAATTGTTTAATTGGACCATCTGTTATTTATTATGATATAATATAAACACGAAAATAATACAAGAACTAGAGTTTTAAGTTAAATCTCATAGGTGGATGTGAATAAAAATACAATGGGGATTGAAAGTGTAGATAAGAGCAGTTTAATACCCACAAGGATGAAAGCAGTTAAGTCAATGTCTACTCTTGAGATGGTAGAAAAGCATCCCGCCTCCATGGAACGCTCTTCTTGTTCAAACAATCATCTTCTACCACATACTAAAGGTTCTATGACTTGAAGAACTTGCTTATGGAACCTGCCGATGATATAACACTCAATATTGTACTTCTGAAACAAAGCCAGCTTCAGGCTCATAACGACAATACTTGTCTTCGTTTGAATTCAGGTCTCGTAGTTCAAGCCTCTTTTGAATGGAGTGGTTTTTGGAGAATTGTAACATGGCCTGTGCGATACATCAGTTTATAGGTCTATTTTCATATTGGAGCGAACAAAACTTAATTCAACTGTATTTATAGGATGTACAAAAACTTTTTTAAATAGGCCTTTAAAATTTAGTACTGTGTTAGACCTAGTTGTGTGCCGAACCAATGAAGCCGCACCACACCCGTGGAGAAGTTCCGGCTGACCGCCCCGTTACAACAAGTGCGCGACATCCGTGGAGCGGTTCCAGCTAACAATCCCATTATAACGAGTGTGCTACATCTGTGGAGCGGTTCCAACTAACAGTCCCATTACAATGAGTGTGCTACATCCGTGGAGCGGTTCCAGCTAACAGTCCCATTACAACGAGTGTGCTACATCCGTGGAGTGGTTCCAGCTAACAGTCCCATTACAACGAGTGTGCTGCATCCGTGGAGCGGTTCCAGCTAACAGTCCCATTACAGCGAGTGTGCTACATCTGTGGAGCGGTTCCAGCTAACAGTCCCATTACAGCGAGTGTGCTACATCTGTGGAGCGGTTCCAGCTAACAGTCCCATTACAACGAGTGTGCTACATCCGTGGAGCGGTTCCAGCTAACAGTCCCATTACAATGAGTGTGCTACATCCGTGGAGCGGTTCCAGCTAACAGTCCCATTACAACGAGTGTGCTACATCCGTGGAGTGGTTCCAGCTAACAGTCCCATTACAACGAGTGTGCTACATCCGTGGAGCGGTTCCAGCTAACAGTCCCATTACAACGAGTGTGCTACATCCGTGGAGCGGTTCCAGCTAACAGTCCCATTACAGCGAGTGTGCTACATCTGTGGAGCGGTTCCAGCTAACAGTCCCATTACAGCGAGTGTGCTACATCTTGGAGCGGTTCCAGCTAACAGTCCCATTACAACGAGTGTGCTACATCTGTGGAGCGGTTCCAGCTAACAGTCCCATTACAACGAGTGTGCTACATCTGTGGAGCGGTTCCAGCTAACAGTTCCGGTTTTTTTTTTCATTAGGGCAACGAGCTGTGCTACATCTGTGGAGCGGTTCCAGCTAACAGTCCCATTACAGCGAGTGTGCTACATCTGTGGAGCGGTTCCAGCTAACAGTCCCATTACATCGAGTGTGCTACATCTCAAAGTCATCCCGGAAGAAGGGGAGGCCAGCTCTGAACCAGCCTCTCCAGTCAAAGTAGGCAGAGTGTGCTACATCTGTGGAGCGGTTCCAGCTAACAGTCCCATTACAACGAGTGTGCTACATCTGTGGAGCGGTTCCAGCTAACAGTCCCATTACAACGAGTGTGCTACATCTGTGGAGCGGTTCCAGCTAACTAACAGTCCCATTACAACGAGTGTGCTACATCCGTGGAGCGGTTCCAGCTAACAGTCCCATTACAACGAGTGTGCTACATCCGTGGAGCGGTTCCAGCTAACAGTCCCATTACAACGAGTGTGCTACATCTGTGGAGCGGTTCCAGCTAACAGTCCCATTACAGCGAGTGTGCTACTTCTCGAAATATTCATCTCGTCGCGTCACGAATTTTGAATTATCTTAATTAGAATATGCCTGAAATACGCTCTAATCACTAATCAATGGTTGCAATTGTAATGATTTCTAGTAACAAATGACATTAAAGTATGTTTATTTGGTTTAGTTTCGGTTCAATATTACAAACTACATCAAATATGGTATATAAAAACTATCAATGTATAATTTGATTAAGATACAACGAAATTAAAATGTTTTTATTAACGATTACATTGGTTGAGATATATATATATATATATATATATATATATATATATATATATATATAAGTTATAAAACATTGTTATTGATTAAAAGAATTTTCAATGAAACTAAATATTCAGTCGATAGCAAATAGTATTGATGGGAGAGGAGAAAATGCGGGAATAAAAATTATGGCCTCCCTGGACCCGTAACGTATAGTGTCCCGGTTCCATTCCAGTACTAGCACCAGCCCAGAATTAATTGCAACGGACGAGTTGTTGTGACTTGCGACAGCTTCAGTAGAACTTTCAACTTGTTCGTTGCAACAGCCGAGATATGCAGGCATTCGTAGCAACCATTTCGTTATCGTTCTAATTACGAAGCATCGCGACGAGGTAGTTATAGTTATAGACATACACAATACAGGCTGAAGTCCTGATACTGTGACGTCACAGGACCCGTTTCACAGCTCCTCTTCATTCAATGGGAATAAACATAGCTCTCGGCCTCATAATTGTTAATCTTCTATACTCCTTTTTGTCTAATAGATGATAATGAAATACCGTACTTGATTGAAAACATTTTGACTATTTATGGGTAGTGTGTTTATTAAAATTGGTTTTGTTTTCTTACAAAATTAGATTATAGAGGGAGATAGTGATCTCTGGTTTTCACTATTATTAAAGTTTGTTTGTGCTTTTCAAAATGGGTCACTTGAGAGGGTTAATATTTAAAAATTTTGAGTTTCCTCCAAAATCCCATTTTTGGACACAACACATTTTTAAATTCATCAAATGAAACTTCTTTCTACATAGCACCACTGCCCAAAGATAATCTCCTTATAAAACTTAAGAAAAATATAGAGGGGGTGGTCCTGACTTTTTATTCATTCTGTATACACTGTACCTTTATAAAACAAAACAGATTGAAGCAGGTAACTAGTAACATATGTTTTGCGCGCTATTCAATATAAGCTGTGATACATGAAATAAATAATCATGTATTCTACTTATTCAGTACATTTTATTCTTAGATTAGTTATGACACTGTCTATTGCATTGCATGCTTAATTGAAATAAACGAATTGGAATTGGAATTTGATAAATGCGTGCTATTCTTTAAGTATAAGTGTGGTAGGGGCAGGGCGGTACTCAGTCCGTTTTTTCGGGCACTTTTACCGGGGCTCAGACCCTCAGGGAGGCCTCGCCTCACGTATATTTGAAGGGACTCTGTCGGCGGACGGTGAAGTGGCGAGACATTACTTTTTCCGGGGCCGAATAATTTTCCGGATCCCGCAAAAGCTGAGTACGGCTCTGGGTAGAGGCAGTCTCATTGAAAACTTTAAAATATTCACATTCTACAGTCTAAAACTCAAAGTTCTTAAATAGCAAATGTAAATGTATGTAAAATAAACTGTATCTATATATATAAAAATGAATGTTTGTATGTTTGTCCTTTATGGAATCGTGAACTATTGGACCGATCATGATGAAAATTTGTACGTATATGTATTTTTTCCACGGAGAAGGTTTAGAAGCTATGCCCATCCCTTTCCCGATTCAGGATTCCGCCCCACTGGTTACAGAAATACCCATAAGAAATGCATTGCAGCAAACATATGTTAACGTCTTTTCAAATTTTTAATCAGCTGTTCTTTGTAAACATATATATTACACTTATAGTTTTAAAGCTTAGAGTAAGCTTAAGAGAAACGACAAATTTTGTTTAAACTGTTTTTGCAATCACTGTTAAACATAGACTTTACTATCCAGATAATACAATTCAAATTTGACGTAAAAAATTCACCTTTAACTGCAATATTTATTTAATATAAACCATGCTCATGCTTGATCAGAAGAGTAATGCAGATATCATAATTACTATCTTACGTTGGCTACAAATATAAAGAATGTTATAAAATCAACCTTAGTTGTTTTTTTTGACAGAAGTATGGTTCTCAAAACTCCGTGTGTACATATTCTCTCGATCGAGACAACAAAGCAAGCTCAATCGTGGCATCGGAGATATAACTAATTTAATCTAAAATTTATTATAGTAAAAAAAAAAATTTACTAAGTAATATAAGGACTTCGGTTCTTAAGATTTGCGTGCGAAGCCGTGGGTAACAGCTAGATAGAGGCAGGAATATGGTACATACCTTCATAATACGCCCAAGAGGCTCACGATGGAACGACTATCAATTATCTCAGCAATGTTTAGAATGTGATAGAAAAAGAATAAGTGAATATAGTGTACTGTTTTCAACGGGAAATTGCGTGCGAAGCCGCGGGCAACTTTTGCAAAAAATTATTGAAATGCGCAGCAAAGCGCGGCCGGGCCCGCTAGTATTAAATAAAAGAAATGTTTTTAAGTAAGCCGTTGTTGTTTCTTATTCTTAAAAATCAAAAAATATAATTACGTATGTTGGTTAAAAAATTTATCAAATTCTCGAATATCTGGTTAATAACCACGTTTAGCTGATTTAATGTCCTATCCCCTGATATGATGGTTGGTAAAATAATTTAGTTTTTTTTTGGAATGGGGAATACTGGTGAAGTCAGCAAAGGAACCATGGGTTTGTTCACAGCTAAAATGGGTAATATTAAGAAAGAATTCCAGTTTAGAGCTGTGAAAGACAACGAAGTTAGATTAGCAATGAATGGGATAAACTCTAGTGCGGTCGGTATCGTCGGTGTTTATATAAATATGTTAAAAGCTCCCAGTCCTTTATACTCTCGGAGCAGTGACCCATTTAATAAGTACGTTTCTTAAATCTGGGAATTTCTCTACAGATTGGAATACAAGTATTGTTCAGCCGTTGCCTAAAGTGTTGACCCCGTTAAGTGTCAGCATCTGAGGCCTATATCAATCCTTCCAATTATATCAAAAGTTCTGGAAAAATAGTAGTTCACCAGCTAAGCTAACATATAAAAACGAATGATATATTGTCATCATTGCAATCTGGGTTAAAAAAAAACCATGCACTGCTCTCACAAACATGTTTAGTAATCGGTAGATAAAAAGGAGATATCAGTAGAGGAGCTCTGTTATTTTGCTTGATTATTCGCAAGCTTTTTATTCTAACAGTCTTGATATGCTGGTCGCTAATATGATCTACTACGGTTTTAGACAAAATGTATTGAACTGGATACGTTCATACCTCGGTGGAAGACAGCAGATAACAAGAGTTGGTAGTGACTCATCATTGCCGCTTGCCAGACAGCGAGGTGTACCGCAAGGCATTTAAATTGGTCCAATATTGTTCTATCTGTAAACTTTTATATTTCCCAGGCGAGATTTTACACCTAATTTATTCGCGGATGATTGTCTGCTGCATTTGTCATATGACCCGGACAGGTTGGGCGAGGCTATTGGTAATTGGTAAAATCAACTTTGACTTACTCAGTGTGAGCCTGTGGCCAATGACTAAAGGCCTTAAGCTCAACGCAGACAATTGCTCAGTTATTCACGTAGCCCCACACACTATTCTTCAGACCCTTGGCGAGACTAATCTACAGATCAGGCTGTGTGGCAGTAGTCTGGCAGTGTGTGAAAAAGTGAAAACTTTGGGAATCATACTGGTTTCAGGCTTCACTTATAGTGACCACGTAACATATGCTACACAGCGTGCCTTGGGTAGACTGAGAGGTCTGTATGGATTAAGAAATATGCTTCCAGAGTCCGCAAAGCTGCAGATCGTGCAGTCACTTAATATTGTCAGTGTTTTATTACTGCTAAGCCGTATACGGACATATCTCAGGGGGGATGCTTGTAGGATTCAAAACTGCAAAACTCGGCCGTTAGGTTCATTATTTGCCTGAATCGGCAGGGAAATTTATTCCCTTTTAGAGAGAAAGTTGGTTTGGCCCTAATGGGAAATGTATGCAGGGTCCTGACGAACTGCATGACTCACAGACTGTTGTATCGGGAAGAGATCACTCAAAGAAGCACCCGCCAAGACTGAAAAGTTCACTTCTCTCAAGTGCGGCTTGAGGTCAGGAGGAGAAGCTTCAGGTACTTTTGGCCCAACTATTTATAATGACCTCCCTGACATCATAAAGACTTATGCTGTTAGCATGTTCATAAATAAAATGAAAAAATTATACAACAGCAGCAACTAAGATATAACGAAGGGAGTTTTATGATAATTAGGGATATTTTAATTAGTTTGTAGATTTTAGAACTTTTGTATATTTTTCTTACATAATTTTTATTTCTGTTTCTATATTTGAATTGCCTTAAAATATTTAAATTACAGCTTTTTAACTGTTTTTGTAATATTTTTTACAGTTTGTATGTCTTTATTGTATGTTATTGTTTTTTAGTTGTTAAGTAGTTACTACGCATATGCCATAAGACGCAGGTTATTCTGGAAAACAGTTTTGTACTGAGAAACGCTTAAGAAATAAAGGCATTTTTATTTATTTATTTAGTTGAACACATGGCTTTACATGAAAAAAATGGTGAATTGCTGTTGAACTGGGTAACTTAGATTTTCAAATCCCTAATTTTCTTATGCAAGCGAATTATTGAGAGTAGAGAAACTTATCTGGCCTTGTGTATCTTACTATTTATGAAGTTGTGGGCCAATATTCGAATAATTTTCCATTGATTATGGTTTCTTAGCCATAAGGGTCTGAAAGGACTGTTTTGATTACAGACATTACATCATTAGGAAGGTATGATATATTATGTTGTCAATAGCCAATTGAGCTGTTGTTGTCACCCTTTTTGGGATGTTACAAGTAACTCGAGACCATACGACTTTAGTAAATAAGCCAAGCGTTTACGTTCAGTACAGAGAATAATTAAGAAAAACAAAATTAAATTTTACAAAAGTCACCTAGTCCATAATCCTCTTGAAAATGAAACGGACAGGAGAGTAGAACTTTGTTCTCGTATCATTGAGTTTCATGAGCTAGATCCCAATTGGGATACTCAAATTGTTCAGACGAGTCTACTTTCTATCGCAATGCTGCTGTACGATTAAATAGGCATTTAATTGTAATTATTACAACACCGGTAATCCACACATTCTTGAACAGGCTCTACTCAAATCAAAAGGAATTACTGTTTGGGCAGCTCTCAGTTGTACTGGGGTGCTATCTTACGACATTTCAGACATTACAATGACTGGGAATAGGTATCAACAGGTTTTAAATGAACGTCTTGCCTCATTTTGCGGTTCCAGAAATGGATCAAGCAATCTTCCAACCAGATAGTGCCCCTCCTCATTTCGAAAATCCTGCCAAGCGATTACTAAATGACAACCTTCATGGTCGTTGTCATGACATCGTTCATGACCAATGGTCGTGGAAGTGATTTTTAGATTGGCCACCCCGATCCCAGATTCAAGTCTGTTATTTCTTTCAGTGGGGTTATATAAATGCATAAATTTATACTCGAAGCTTCAATAATGATGAGGAATTATAAAAAAAGAAAATTTAAGAGGAACTTCTCCGGATACCGCAGAATTTCTTTGTAAGGGCTTACGATTCACTTGTTAATCGCTGTTATCATTGTGTCGCTGTGAATGGGTTACAGTTCGAATAATTGTGGACTGTAATTGTAGGTGTTTTAATAGGCTATGTTCTAGTTTTCTGATTGAAATGCTTATTTCTCTAAAATATGACAATAAATAATTTTACAAAACCAAAAATACTGTTTTTAAAGTATACTTTCCAAAATGCCACCATTTTGTTTCAATAATTGCTAGAGAGCTGAAATTTTCAGAGAATATTTTGAAAACCCATTTAATGAATTGTGTAGAGTTTGAAAATGCTCGGTGCATAAATGGGCAATTGATAAAAATCAAACCATTAAACCTCTTCGTGGGACACCCGGTATATATGCCATGATTTTAAATGTAAGTATAAATTCTTACCAACTACAGGGAGTATTTTTGAAAAATTTGAAAAAAATCACTATCTTCCGACTAGTTTGATTTGTAAATGTGTGGAGAAAATTAAATAAAAACAAAGCATATGCCGGGTTTATCGTGTTTGGCGTGCATTAAAGGGGCGGTACGTTTTTATTAATCTGATAATGCGGGTCCCGTTTTTCAAGGAATTGAAGTGTTTGAATGATCGTTTTCGCAGTTTCCTTGGGGAGTTTTGAACCAGTGGGTCCTTTATTTGTATGTTTATCAAAAGACAAAGAAGTGTCTTTGTCTTTTGGGGTTTCTCTCTTTTTTTAATAGGGTTTTTCTTACCCAAATTGTATATCAGTAGACGACACTCACATTTAGTTTGTAAAACATTACAGATATCACTTCAATCTAAGCTACCGGATTTAGCTGTGGAAGAAGTATAGTTTATTTTCACCATCTCTGCGACTGAAAAGTTCACACATTTTACAAATTCTGTACACATATTTCTTTGTTATTGCCTTACAACAGGCTAACGGACTGTGGGTTGAGTGGTGACGTATAAAACGCATCATATTGCACACTTTATCAAACATCATAATGAGTCCTACACAGAATAATAGTATAGGTCTTAAAATATTATCAGCGGAGATGGCCTTACAAGATTGGCCTTGTCTAGACTGAAGTTTTCTGTCGGTCGCGCTTTAAGATCACACTTACATTGCAAAACACGAATTCTCCAAAAATTTCAATACTGTAGCAAAAAATGACAGAATAGAAATTTATGGTAGTCAATCGGAAAGGGAGTTGTTAAATCCGTGAAGGCTCGAAGTATGGCTTCCCAGCGACGCGGGGGGCGGCGAGGAGACGGGCGCTGACTGACCGCTGTCACTTGAGGCTAAGGCAATAAGCGATACGGGTATCCTGTACTAATCCTTTTACTGCCGCCATATTGATTATTGCACTGCCCTCGCCCACTGCACGCAAATCACATTATTGCACTTTTGTGGAAGTACTTCTCGCCCGATTGGTCGGGGGTTTTCGTGGGCGGTTCCTCCTCTGTCAATTTTAAGTTTGCAGAGCCAGTTGGGCAAAGTACAAAATATGTTTTATTTTCCTAAAAAAAGAAAGATTAGGTAAAACAAGAAAGTTAAAATTCTTTATGCACGCCTTAATGCAAGTACTTATAAAATCACTATTAACTTCTTTCTTTAAAGATTGTTACAGACGCTGGAAGGTCTTTGAATGTTATGTTAACTTCGACGTTTCGAAATCTGCAATCTGACCTCTTTCTCAGGTGAATAACTAACCTAATACATAACTTCAGTACAATCTAGATGAAAGTAAACAAAACATACTAGAGCTACTTGGAGTTCAGTCCAGACGTTCTCACTGCATAGAATGCAAATCTTGTAAGCTATTCCTCGTTCCCTAGTAAACTTCGCGTTTTTTTGCCCCGCTCAAGGAAAAATATTCATTTTAGCCTGAGAAGTCTACTTCAGTTCAAAAGCGTCTACTTCTTGCCTTTGTGATCTACTTCTAGAGAAAGGTGTTTTTTGGGGTAGTAGTGTTAGTGGTTGCGATCAAGGAAAACATACATTGGTTAATGAAGCATCCTTCGGTCAAAAAGGTATACTTACATTTAAAATAATCCTTCTTCTGATCCAAGGAAGTGATGGCGCTATAGTAGCCTTTGCAGCCTAGGCAATTGATCTAAAAGCCTGCTTCCTTCAAAAAGTAATTACTTCTGGTCATTGGAATCTCTTTCCTGTATCGTAGTAGCGCTTACGTTGTTAAATATATGTTGTGTTATATAACATATATATATTGTTAGTCTAGAATATCTACTTCTGTCACAAAGCGATTACTTCCGGCCAATATGATCTACTTCCGGTAAAGTATTTAGAGTACAGGACGTCCTTCGAGGGCATACTATATAGCCTACAATAGGACAATGGGGAGTTTGAAAACAAAACTATAGTTCTTCTACAAGGCTACGACCCCGTTGACGTTAATTTTTATGAGATTTGTTTTGATTTTATGTATAAGTCATGGGGCACACGGTTGTGTAAAAGTTCAACTTTCTAGGACATTGGGAAGTTGAAAAACAATAATATAGTACTTCTATGGATTGTAGGGTTGCAATCACATGTAAACCCCAATGAGTACCTGATCCTTAAAAATGGATTTTGTTTTTCTCTTTAGTTATGGGGAATGTCTGTCTCAAATTTGATTTTTCTAGGAGATCGAGAAGTTAAGAAACGAAATACCGCTGTTTTAGGGGTTGCAACCACATTTCAACCCCAACAGATCTTTATGAGAATGTTATAGTATTCTATTGACGTCATGAGGCATACGTGCACTAAATTTCCAACTTTCCAAGATATCGAGAAGTTGGAGAATTATTGATGAGTGAGTAGTGAGAAGTTTCCCTTTTATATATATATATATATATATATATATATATATATATATATATATATATATATATATATATATATATATAGAGTTACTGCTATGAATTCTAACTACACCTATGAAAATATGGGTATGTATCATGTGGCAAGATCTCGAGAAATATTTCACCTGTAGACCTTACGTTTTGCGCAAAACTTCATTTGTACATATACAAGAATGAGTTCTATGTCGGCGTAGTTCAACCATGTAATTTGGAATTTGAGCATCATCGAAGCTTATCACTCAGTAGACTGACGCAGTTTCTCTTTTATGTGTCAGTGGGTTGATATATTTTCTTTGTGTATGCTTGTGTGACATCTGTCCGCAGGACATGTCAAGAATGAAATGGGCTATAGACTTGACATGTTATATGCAACCTCAGCAAAGCCTGTTACGCGAGACGTGGAATGGCGTACTTCTACTTTGTAATATAAGTATTACAATCATGCGGAAAACGTTTTTAGATCTGACACTCCGCCCTCTTAGTTCGTTTGGCAAACGAGTCATGACAATTTTGGTTAAACCATCACAAGCCTCCTGTTGTGCGGTTGTCTTCAGCAACGAATTCGATCTTGCCATTTACTTGTAGAATACC
The DNA here is from genome assembly GCF_021130785.1 of Homalodisca vitripennis. Lineage (NCBI taxonomy): Eukaryota > Metazoa > Arthropoda > Insecta > Hemiptera > Cicadellidae > Homalodisca > Homalodisca vitripennis. The sequence goes on from NC_060211.1 coordinate 28,357,668, forward strand.
TTTGCAAATTTTGGCTAAGATTGATGAAAAACTAGGAGCAGTATTGCTGTTTATGGCTGTACTACTTTCCTTTGTTATAAGTTTCTCTAAGTACAATTCATGACAATTTTGGTCAAATCCATCACAAGCCTCCTTGGCTGTAGTACTTAATAATAATAATAATAATAATAATATATTCTTTATTGCGTGAAACAATTAAAATATTGCATGGCATGCGTCAACATAACTATATAAAGTAAATAAGTACATCAGATAAATGATGTTGGTCAAGGTAAATACATACAAGAATTATATTACATTGCATGTATCAGAACCGGGGATTTCGTGGTTATTGTTAATTTCAAAAATTTTCATCCCAGCGGCCCATCATGAACTCATCAGTTGAGTAAAATGCCTTTGACATAAGAAAATGTTTTAGTCGAGTTTTGAATTGTTTTGTTTCATTGAGTTGTTTGATGCCCTCAGGGAGCCTATTGATTAGTCTTATAAACACTTATAAACAAAATAGAACCTTAGTACAAAAACACCGTTGGCTCTAACAAAGAATTCGATCTTGCCATTTACTTGTACAATACCTTTGTAAATTTTGGCTAAGATTGACGATAAACTAGGAGCAGTAGTGTTGTTTATGGCTGTACTACTTTCGTCTGTTATCATTTTCTCCATGTACAATTCATGAAAATTTTGGTCAAATCCATCACAAGCCTCATTGGCTTTAGTACTTATATACGAAATAGCACCTTAGTACAAAAACACCGTTGGTTCTAACAAAGAATTTGACCTTGCCATTTACTTGTATAATATTCATGCCGATGTCAATAAATATGTGTTTATGATTGCGGCCGTCATACTGATAGAGAAAACAGTCACTAATAAATATACAGAGGTTAGTCTATCTAACAAGTGTGTAAGTAATTCTAGAGTTACTGGATCGCCTTTTACTATAAACAATTGTCACCTATATATTTTTTAAATACATTTGAAGAGGTAGGTAGACCTCTAAATAGTTTTCAGAGGTAAATTCTACTGGCTATCATTTTTATTGAAGCAAATATCTAATAGAAATAATCCAATTAATTCGTTAAAACCCTATATTAGAAAAATGATAGGAAACAAAAGTAGGTTTTTCGTGCTTTTTCGTTAGCGAGTTACGTAAATGACCTAACTACACAAAGTGCATGTTTTCTGTATTATAATAAAACATTTCCAAGAAATTAACTTGTTGAAGCTGCATGTAAAGCTAAAAAGTACTGGACTTCGAGACCAAAATAAATTTACACGAAACTTTGTCGTATTACCTGGATTTTAATCATTAAGCTCTTGTATAAATCCTCTCTCAAAAATTAAGTGTCCCAGCAACCCTCCTCAACATTAACCTCTAAACATTAATCCATCAACAAGTACCGAACATTAATTTTGCTTATCAGTTAGCTGAAACAAGTATCAGGACAAATGCTGACTTTACCTTCTTTAACTTTTTTCTCAGTGCAGCGTCTGAGATCTGACACTGTTACAGACTTGACTCCTGGAATTTGGAGTCCAGATATGTCATGTAAGTACAAGACGTGTATAAATTAGTGTGGCTGGTTATCTTTTTCTACTTGGGAAGCATTCTCTATTTGATTCCAAGTTGTGTGTTTATACAGTACATTGGCTTTCAGAGCCTTAGACTGTATGTTTGTTATCAAAATTCGATAAATAGTTTCAAGATTGCAGAGATTTACTAATACTAATTACAAACAAATTATAGATTATTTGTTAAACTAGTCAGGGTGGGTTACTAACTCAGGAATTCTGAGATTTTGTTGTGTATTGTACGTTGGCATTAGGTAAGTAAATTGACAAAATAGGTTTTTGTTTTAAGGAGACATTGTTGAGATTGGGTAACAACTGTATTCATCCATATAAGTTTCGTGTGTACGTATGTATGTATGTATGTATGTATACGTGTAATGTATGTATGTATGTATGTATCTGTATATGTGTGTGTGTATGTATGTACATTTTATTACGAACAGAAAGTGTTTTGTTTTTGTATGTTATGTTTTGTTATTGTAAATAGTTTTATTTTTAGTAAAAACAAAAAGTCTAGTATTTTTTGTTTTGGTTTTTGGGCTATTTAATTAATTCAGTTTGTAGAATAGTAGGCTACATTGACATGTATAAGGTAAAAGAACATCTTTTGTTGTTTATCTTTTGCTTGTTATATCACAGTAGAGTTGTTAATAATGAACTAATGCTCCAGAACTCATTTTATTTGTAACAGTTATAATTATGATGATGGAAACCCTAAATGGGCTAATTAGTAGCCTTAGGAGCCCTATTATTTTCCTTTTGAGGTCAGCCTGGATCTTAGAATAAGTATAATTGTACTATTTAATTGTTTTCAGAATTAAAAAAGGTTTAATATGAATCAATTTTGTTCTGTAAAGTGGAGGATAAAAATATTTATTTATTATGAATTTAAAATTTATAGCAGCCAATTCTAGCATGACTGTATTTAATTGGCCGAGCGATGGCGAATTCTTTGACCAGAAGCCACACTATATCTCGATATCGAACCGAACGAACTGTAAATGTGAAAGTTTACATGGAGCAAAATAAATTTTTATGTCAATCTCGTAGGGTTTGGCTGAGCGTTAGTGATCATGTTTATATTAGTCCACGATGGAAACGAGGAAATAGCAGAATAAATAAGTAAGGAAAGAAACTGAATTTGGTCATATGAGATTTTAGCATGTGATATATTAATACTTTACGTCTAACTAAAAGCACATTATGTTTTGGTGACTTTTTGTGTAGACGAATTTTAATAAGCATAATATGAATGTATGATTTAATGCGATATCCGGAGCAAGATTTAATCTCTATACTTTTAATGCGACTTTATTCTATATAAATAAGAATACGATCTATGAAGCTGCATGTCTAATCATGGAATTTGACTGACCGTCGTTGAAGTCTATCACTTAGTAGGCAGACACAGTTTTTTTTGTCTGTTGGGTGAATGTAAACATGTTTTACTCTGAAATTGTTTGTCTTTCTAACTGATCCCGAGAATGAAATCAGCTGTAGATACAGGGTGTGGCGTACTGCCACATTGATATACGAGTAAGGAATTAAAAAACTCCTTTCGTTTTCGAGTTCATACTGGCGTGCTTTAGTTTAAAGTGTCATATGACACATGATTTTGCGAATGAAAAACATTAAATTATCCCCCATTCAAATTTAGGATATAGAAAAATAATTACTCAATTACATTGCCAACTTACATGACAATTTAATCATAATTTTATGAATGGACTTTAAGTAATACAAAAGCCGCAAAAGAATACTACAAAGTTACTTCTAACATGATAGGCCTACAGCTGATTCAGGATTGTTTTCAGCTTAGTTTTGAAAAGGGTTCTTTGGAAGCGGGAAACTACGCTTGTTAAAACAATTATTAAAAATATTCATTTGAAATAATACATTTTTGGTATAACAATTTTTTGTAATGAATATTTTAATACATCGTTAGAAAACATCAGACAATTTAATCACGTTACAAAATAATGCCACCAAACATTTTATACTAAAAAGTTGGCCGAAAGTCTGTCTGGAGTAAAAAGTTACATCGCTCATCAAATTATTTTTGTTATGAAATCAACAATGTCAATAACCTTTGAATACTTCAAGTAAAAAACAAAGCTGTTTGCACGTGAAGAAATGTATGAGACAGGGACGTCAGCTGAGTTATCGACTCAGACCGGCAAGTGCTGCCGCGCCGGAAGATCAAGGAAGCTGTAAGCTTCACTTTCTCACCGCGAGATCGCGTGCACGGCTCGTTTGTTTGCTTTTTGCTTCAGAAAACGCACAGTTGTTATCTGTGTTCTGAAGTGAATAGGACAATTTAAAACTGCGAAAATACAATATTACACTATTGCGTTCGGTCGAAATACAAACTGTTACTTTTAAATATATTTGATAATCTTTTTAAATGTAATAAATATAGAATATTGTGTCAAATGTTGTAAGTTCAAGTAATAAATGAAAATTATATCACGATCAGTAAGAGAGCCAGCTTTCATCAAGTAAAATAAATACTACCAAAGTTAGATACTACGCCATATCAATAAGTTTTAAATAGATATTTTGACGTGACAACGTCTTAAATTAGGTTGCGGCTCGGAGTCACTCATGAAAAAGTGTAACGCCCGGTAACGTTACGATGCCCGTCCAGTGGGTCCGCCGCACGGGATCCGCACGGGATAAAGCAGATAACTATGGGTCCGCCGCACGGGATAAAGCAGATAACTATGTTTATTCGTGAAAATGTGGAGTGCTTAGATTCGTCATTTTTATTCAACTTTAACATTTACAATAACAAATTTTAATTAATTTCAAATTATGTACAATGTTTTAGTAAACAAAATATATTTCTATAGTTAAAATTTGTGCAATTCTTATTTTCATTCAATTCCTTGTTCCTATTGTGCAATTTAATAATATTCATATCAATAAATATTCTACCGAGAAAAAGACGTTGTCACGTAAAATCTTCGCCCGTAAAACCGACTTTACAGGCAACCATAATTTTTTTCATGGAAGAGTAATAGCGTCTATGTAGTACATAAAAATCGTTTTCGCATGAAGGGAATAGGACTTATCTACTAAAAAGGGATGTCGTAAAACATTAGTTTTAAAAGTTATCTTCCTGTTTAATAACGGATTTTATGTAGTTTACTACCTATAATTTTTTGCTATGTACATAACAAAGTAATTTCATTGATTATTTAAAGAATAGTTTTAAAATGCATACTTTTCATAAGAAAAGAAATATGGTTCTGCAGAGTGTCTGACTTTGAAACGCTCCAAGGGGAATAATTAATTTTTAGTACTCGCGTACTTAATAAACAATGCTATTATTACGATGACATGTGCCAACAAGAATAACATAATATAATATACAAGTCCTATTTGTCAGCCATTACTGTAACCCACGTGAAAGTAGTCCGATGACACTTAAGGCGGTGTTGCCATATCTCTGCAGAACACCGGCTGCTCCTGCTATGACATGGATATGGATACTGTCCGATTGATTTGATTTACATTAGGTTTGTTAAACAGATAGATGAAATTATATAATTTGTTAATAGTAATATATTGAACAGAGGGTAAGACGGTTAAGGAATTTTCCATACGCGAGAAACTGGCAACAATGTAAGGTGCGTGGTGTAGAGGAGGATTCCTATGCTTCAGCTATCATTAGACTACTTTTGTGCGGGGGGCTCTAGATTTAATTGAATCACAATTTTTAACAATACAGTTCATACAAAAAAGGAGACTGATAGCGCAACATCTAAATTGGGTAAATGATTTAAACGCTATAGAAGATCCTTCGAAATATGAGTTTCATTTCCGTGTATTTCACACATCATATTTTTGTTTGTGAAGATTTTTTTAAATTTAGATCAGGAACTTAAGTTTTTTCATCTCGTAACTGTCCGAAACTGAAAGAATAGTAAGTTTCTAACCAATATTCACTGCATTGTGGTTGAGTTTCAGTTTGGAGTTTAAATTTTACACATCCGTGATAACAGTTTTATCTTCAAAAGCTGGATTGGTTACGAAAACAACATCTATAGCTTAGTAATTCGAAGAAAAATCTAATTGAACAAATAAATAAAATCTTATCTTGCATCTTGTACCACAACCCAAGAAAATAATAACTGTTATGATGAGAAGATTGCTGAATAGTAGAGCTGACTCGTATATTCATGAAACATTTATAACATCAGGTTTAGAAGAAACTTTTAGTTTGTCCAGTGTTCTTAATAGTTTTAAATAGTATTCGTTGGCCATACAGTTCAGTAGTTATGCAAATATATTTGCAGGTCACTACTGCTATTGATAAAATTTAATCCATCATCTTAATAAAATATATTTTATTTCACCGAAAGAATGATCTTATTTTAATCAATGCTTGATAAATGAGAAATATAAAGTACAAGTATTATCAATTTAAATGTTGTAGGATTAAAACGTCATTTAAACTAAATAACATTATTTTAGCTGAAAATCCTCAAATACGAGTTTTTAATTTAATTATGAAAAATGTTAAACTCTCCCGGCTGAAATGGAGTACTTTGTGGGCAAATGAAACATGAATAATTGGAACCCCTATTAAGTAACCTCTTACTTTGAATTCATTGGGGCTCATTTTTTTATTTACTCCCAAACTAACTTTTATTCTAGAGAGGGGTTGAAAGTTTTATACATACAATCTTCTCGGTTGGTTACATAAGCATTCTCTCAAGTAAATATATTTATCTCCATTTATTTATACAAAAAAGTAGGAAGAGTATAACTATTAAGACCTCCTGTGTGTATAACGTGTGACTGTACATTTTATTAATTAAATTAGATTGCGATCAAGATTTTTTCGATAAAAATGTAAGACAATGCTATAAAAAAATTAAAATTCTTCTCAAATACATTTTACTGTTCTGTATATTTTGTCAAAAATTACCTTCAACATTTAATTACTATAGTTATTATTCATGGTTTTATTTAATTAGTATGAACAGAAGTAGAATTAGCATGAATTAATGTTTTCAAAGTACGATAACTATTCACAATTAATCAATTTCACATTAAATAAAGAACTATTAAAACTAAAATTTACTTGAGTTATTATTAAGAGTAGTTAGGCTACCTTAACCCTACTTGAATAAATTTAGATATACTTTATCAACATTACACTATAAATATTTACTTTAACTGTTCTAAAACCAAGTAAAAACGAATGTGTTAATATTTTTGAGGAATAATAGTGCCTCCGAAGTTAAGCCTATTTGGAGGTTCTATCATGGTATTATAGTGAAATAAATACAAAAATTCAGCTTCTGATTAACTCAAAAATAGAACTTCAACTCCACTACTTTACTACTTAATTGAAACTTTATGTCAACTTCGCTCTGCAACAAAACAAAAATAAGCATCTATTTCATATACTTAAATTCTGCTATTTAATGTAAAATAAAATAACTGGTTGTAGAAATGCATACACATATCAACGTATAGTAATAAAAAGAAGCTCAATATAGTAATAAAACTATAAGAATATATAATTTAAAAAATTTAGAAAAAATAACAATATCTTGCTGCAATATACATTATTAATGCTGCAATAACTTTAACTAATTTCAAATAGGCGTCCCTAACAGCTTTTCTATATCTTCCTTGCTAAATAATCAATAGTATTTTTAAGAATATTTTTTAGTCTGTACAGATTTTATTAACTGAAACTGCTATTACTTCTCAAGAGTTTTCCGTCATCAATGAAACCTGATAGCTCCGATGAATCATTTTATACAATACGTTGCTAGTACTGCCTCTATGAAAATTTTTTATTTATTTACTTAGACTAAAGTAGTACTACCAGAACAAATTGAACGTATAAACAAAACAATAAATTGCACAATAGGTTGAAAATGATCAAGAAATCAAGAAATTTTCTTGATCAAAGAACGTAAATATATGTTTTTTTTAATTATTTTTAGAAATGGAAGGATGGTGAAGGAAACAAGATATTTTGTCAGAGTTTAGTGAAGCAAGGAATCAGTAATATTATGTCTCGAGATCAGCAATATGATCTTTTCCTGAAGTGGATGACAAATCTAATACAGTACTGCAATCAAAGCAGATCATACCAGAGCGTTGTGACACGCATATGTGAGAAATCACAACAAGCATATTGCGTTACAGTCCCATCTATAAATCATCCACTTAAAATAACAAAATACTAATTAATGAAACTTAACTAAAGAATACAGGTAACAATAGGTCTACACTGAATGATCAACCACTGATCATTCACTGACTAGAGGCCAATATAAAAAAAAAAAAAAACTATCGTCACGGCAGAAACAATATAGTGGCAAATCAGGACATTATGGAGTGTCTTTTTTGCTCATTGGAGTGTATTGGCTCATTCTAGATTAACTCTATACCATACTTTGACATCGCATTGTTTTATGAGAAAGTGGTTCGATTCTTTAGGTTTCCTAATTAGTTATTTTTCAGAATCACCAACCAAAGTGGCTTATTTTAACTGACGATTAATCAGTAGATTAATGTCTGCCTATTTAATGTATGAGGCCTCAATTAATTCCCTTTTAAAGAAATGAGGTTCTCTCAGCCAAGTTATCATCGAACTCAATTTTTCTAGTGTTGAGAGATAGGCATCGCCGGTGTTCAACTAAATCCAATGAGAGACACGTATCATCATGGAACTCGGTCTTATTTATTTAAAAAAGAAGGTTTATGCAGCATTAAGAGTTGTTCCTGAAAAACCGTAATGTCAAACAGAAGAAAAATTATGCTAGCACTCTGAGTGATAGGTAACTGTGAAGTTCAGTCAATAATTTAGGTAATTATTTAGGTGATAAGCCACATGATAAATTTTCACAAAGCGATCGTTTTGCTTTGAATATCCATTATTTCAATGACCTATCACAAAAAGTAACTTGGATAGTTATTTTTAATGCTTGCTGTAATGAAGTACCTAATCACAATGGGCACTTGATTATAGAGTGTCAATGGCCGCGCGTTCTTAGACTTCGTGTATGACTTTGGATCTGATTTAGAGATAGTGCATGTTCAAATTCCGCGACCTTGGATTTTTCATCATTACCATCGACTTTGTACTGTACTTACTTTCCCTCTTATCCTGTTTCGTAAGATAGGCTCGCTTAAGCCAGTGGTCTATGAGGACAGGCAGAATAATTCTTAAAAGAGGATCGGCTTCCCCTAAAAACGCCATTTAATGTTTGCGGCTATTTTACGCCATTTTATAATATTAATTTACTCAGGCGAAATAAATTATTTCATCAATCCAAATGTAATGAATCAAGTCGAACAATGCTTTCTGTCACCATCAATGATGTATCGAGAAGATTATAAAGATATATATGTAATCTGAAGTGGTGCTTTAGTGAAGATTATTTAGGTATTAGCAATGTTTCTATAGTAGCAACTCATCTGTGACACTGAGCTTCTAGTATTAGTGGCAATAAAAACAGTACTCTTACTCATAAGTCGTAACATGCTAAAATGCCATGCATTTGAGTAATTATACAGAACACAGTATACACGAGGTTTAACCTCTCTTGCTGTCCCACAAGCTTATGTAGTCTGTTAGTGGAATAGCTAAGCTGTACATCTACAGAACAAACAAGATATAAGTACGTCAGACAACGTGTCGCGTAACGGGCTTCGCTAAAGATAAAGTAAGGGACCTCCCACAGAGAGACATGCATCATTGAACTCGATCTTGAGTCTGTATAAATAAGGGTTCATACATAATTTCTCCTTTATACCTAAATTCCTTCTTGAGATATGTCTCTGAATGACATTCCGCCTAATCCTGAGAATTAGCTGTTCCTTTCCTTAAAAATGTTAGATAATATTTGATGGATTTATTTTTTGAATTCTAAATTTAATACCAAAATGTATTTGTTACTCTTGTCTTGTTTAATTATTACTGTTTCGTTAATTTTTACATACTTATTATACTGTCAGCATTCATATATATTTGTTAATGTAAGTTTAAGCGATTATGTAGGGCTATTTAATTGTTATATATATATATATATATATATATATATATATATATATATATATACATTCATAAAATTCATTGAATTAATGTAGGCATTTATTACAGTAATAAAACAGTTTTGAATATAGTACGAAATGTTAATAAAACAAAACTTTCCAATATGGTTTAACTTTTTGGACGAGGCCTCTCGAAACCAAAGTTTTCATCATTAGGCGACTACACAAATAAATACTTACATTATTTTCCTTACAATTAATATTATATTAAAATACCATGTGGGGTAAATATGAAAATACAAACATTTTTAGTTTCGAAAAGCCTTGTTAAAAAAATGAACCATATTAGAAAGTTTTGTTTTATTAACATTTAGTACTATTTAAATCTTTTTCCAATTTCTTCAAGAGTCTTCAAGTTTTGAATGTGTTGAATAGTTTAACCTATTTACGCCTTTGTTTGATATTAACAGTTTATTAACTTGTGGATCTAAAGATTTTATATTGTGTCCATTCCTGTTTGATCATTTTAAAGTTGGATTGTTAATTTAGTTCTATTGACCAGCCATTTTGGTTCTTATTGATATACACTTTCTGTAAATTGGTGTAGCCGCTAATAAATAAATAAATCGTATGGACGAAGATCATCCAATTCGAACTTGCCTCTGCAGAAGCCTATAGAATAAATTCTAGCAATATCTACAGACAGGCAGAAAATACATTTTGTTAGCCTTCACTATCACTCAGCAAATAATCGGATACACACTCAGAAAGGATGTCAATACCTCAGAAAGTATACTGAATTATGTAAAAAAATGTTCAGGCTTGACAAATTATCCTCAGCCTGTAGCAGTATTAATGGAATAAAAATGGAAGGTTAAGAATTTCCCGTAATGGAAGTATTGGAAGTACTCGCTCTGGCTCGTATATTTTATTATGAATATCCCAACACGCTACTGCGGTGTTTGATAAATCGTTTAATATAATGGCTTACCGATTATGGAACGCTCTCTCGCTGTTGGACGGATTAATGTGAGTATGTACATGTTAGTCGGGGAGATTGTTGTTGTGTTCTTATGTCTTTATAATGTTTGGATTAGTAATAATGAGGTTTTGAATTCAATATGAAAAACTGTATATTTGTAGCTATTATTTTTATATGAACAAAGACACATGCATTATGTGTATAATAGCAGATCTGTTAAAAGATTTTTCTAAAATCGAGTAGTTTTGGAGCTTAGAGAATCTATTAAATTATTTCACTACAAAGTTTAATACACATATACTACGTTTTTCATAATTATAATACACATGTACTTTTTAGTTTTTTGCCCTTACATGTTAAACATAAATAATGAATAAATATGTAGGCTTACAATTGCGTGTTTGAGTGATAGATATTATATTTAATCTACATAAATTATATTTAATCTAGATAAAATTTATTGTCTACATCAAAAGCAACACGACTGATAAAACTCTCATTCATAGAGAAGACCCTCCATCAGACTAAAGAGGAATTGTGCCAGCATACTGAGTGATAGGCTTCAAGCACGCTCAGCCAAATTGAATGTTCAGCGCACCATCATATAAATTATTATTTATTTAGAAATAACGTTTCATATAAAAAAAGTTAAGGTGTTCTCTTAATTTTGTAAGATATTCATTTTAAGGAGAGAAATTACATTTTATTAGTATACAAGGCTTTCTTATTTACGTATACCTAGAAAAAGGAATAAAACATATAAACTAAATGAAAATATTTACGAAATAGGTTCAGATTAAAGTAACAGTAAAAAAAATGTATTTATGAAACTTAATGATTTTGTTCTCCAAGACGAATTTTTAACAACAAATTAAAAAGAATGCTTATGGTGAATGTTTTAATAGAGCCAAACGAAATGATAAGGTAGAAAATGTGTAATTTTCTTAACATTATAGTTTACCTTATATTTTAAAAAGGTGAATCATTTTATAGTTGATGTAAAATATTCTGTATAAATGTTTGTGATTGTTTTACTGGATTTTACCTTAGTTTCGTATTTAGGCATTTCGTCCTAAAGGAATTTATATAGTACGTTGAGTTTGCACTTTGTACTAAGTATGGGTTGATACTAACAGTTGTGTGTTCTCGTATTAAAAATTAGATAAACGATCGGAGTAACATTTTGTAATATATTAAAACACACACACACAGTCAGGCCTGCCCTGGGAATTACCACACCTGTTAATTGCAATTGTGATTATATCTTGGCTGATAAATAAAAAAAAACTCTGTTATTCATTATTTGTTCACAAAGGTGGAACAATATATAATATTATGAATCAAATTTAATGAAAATCTGTTGTCATTAACAAAAAAAAAAAAACTATTTGTAACGTCTTTCCTATTTATTCAAATACCATGTTCTATTTTATGTCCTAGGCATCAGCCTCATCAGATTTTAGACTCCTTACTAAGTAGGTTTTTAGTGGACTTCCATCAGTTTGAGGAGTTTGGTACATGTATTATCAATCAGTAGGCTCCCTATGAGCCCTTGATCCATATTGCCCTTAATCAGTATTCCAGAGACATACATGCTCTATCCTTCCAAGAACAGTGCAATCGAAAATAACATACTCAGCATGCTGAAAGGCGAATGTAGAGAAAACTTAATCATCCTGAGCACAACCAGTTTGAAAAAATTAATATTTGAAGTTCGTGACTTGACAATATTATCAATACATCTATATTTTCGAAAATAGTTTCGAATAATCCAATACCTAATTTTATCTCAATACGTGATGAAATTTGTATATGTAAAATTAAACATACTTTACCAGATCTTGGTGTAAAGATTACAGAATTGTAACAGATTCTCAGTGCAAAGTGTTTAGGTAGCATGTAAGGTAGCTAAATATGCAGAATTCCATGAGTTCATATTATCAAGAGTTGCATTTTATTCAATTTAAAACTTTTGTAAGAGGTAGAGTATATCCTGGAGCGTCTGGGTGAGGAAGAGTGCCGAGATTGAGATTTCCTTAAATCACCTATTACATATTAATTTAAACAAACTCTCCAATAATATAAAGTTTTTATTTTTGTGAGGCCTTTCGTACTCAATGAGAAAATCTTCGGACCCACACAACTGAATAAAAGTTTAATAAAAGTTAAGAATAAAAGAAAAAAAATAGAATGTATTCACCTATTACAATTTATATATGGTATACTTTCGTAATGGACCGAAAAATAAATGCCGTAAGTGTAGACTGCTATGTTATTACTTATTCATTATGATGACTTTAACGTGATCCGGAATAAAATTACAGTCTGGAATTTTCAAATTATTCCGAAGTTCAGAATAAATAAATATTAACTTTGATTATTGTTACCTATTCATACGTGGTTTTGTATCCTGTATTTTTCTAACCGAACTGTTGAAATGATGAACAGTGGTTCTAAATGAACTTCTCCACTGATTTCTTCGCAAAAACACTCGGCGCCGCACCTTTGAAAACGTTCTAATTTTTTATTAATTACAATTAAATTTCTGTTATGTACTGTAAGTTTATCGATTTAAAAAAGTTCAAATTAGAACCTCTGGTGAAATGAGTTCTTTACAATACGGAATTCATTTAATTTTACTAGTACACTGCTTTTATTGATTTGTGTTGGATTAGATTATAATTTATTGTATGTGATAGCTTTAATCATTGAGCGATTTTATGAAAAAGTCCAAAACCTTCCGAAGTCAGCCATTTTAAATTTGAAATATTCTCAGGAAATCTTCAAAAATATTATCTATAACCAGCTTTCTTTGAGACGGATCCATCTACATTTGTCCACCAGTGTACACTTTTTAATGTCTGCAGTCATTATTAGATCACATGAGATGTCCATTTCATATAAAAATATATTATTTTTGCACGTTTTGTAATGGTTTGTAAGTCACGGTTGAAAAAGAATATTTACGTTGTAAAAGTCAAGATATAATTGGATGTAAGTAACCACTCAAATATTAACAGATAGCATTCTATTCCATACTTTTGTATGTTTGTTGTGCTACAACAAACAGACAAAAGTATTACACCGTCGATAAGTGACAAACGCTACTTCAGCATATCAAAACTTAAGTGGACGCCTAATCTAAATAACAGAGATAATGTTATTTTGAACTCATTCAGTATCTAACCCGCGGACTGGTGATAAAGGTAATCAAATCTGGCTTGAATCACGAACACTCTCTGTGTCCTCTAATCAGTGAACATCCTATACGGACTCCCAATGGTGCGGGATGCTTGTGATCAGTGGCAGTAAACAGACGCGACGTGAAACATGAAGGGTTGGATGGTCGGAGACTACCTGGAGAAGAAATCGAGTATGATTCTTCTGCCGACCCAAATCCCCGTGGTAGTACCCTTGCGCCGCGCCAACTCTTTTGGACCTCCGCTCACTTTTATTAGTATTAATGGCTATAGGTCTCAAAAAATACTAGAACGTAAGTAACAGATTGGTTTTGATATCCTCAGTATTACAGGGTGGTGTATTATGAGCCTTTTAGAGTGGTTTGGATGCAAAATCAGAGTGCCACTTTCCAATGAACTTTAAAGCATGTTTTGACAGCAAAACAGCTCTTTTTTTCATAAGACAATTTTATAAATATAATTTAACCAGTTTTTATAAATAATAATAATAATATATTTATTTTCTCAATCAAGCATTACAAGATTACATACAAATTAAAATAGTACAAACTTAACCTAAATGCCAAGCCTGACCAGTACAATGTAGCCGAATATACTAATATAACAAAGATATAAAAACATATAAAAAAGAAGAAATTAAAAATGCACCTCCAAGGCAAAGTCTTTGAGAAGGGGCAATTTAAATGTATACAATTTGAAATAGGCTTAAACAGTAACACACTTATAAAACAATTTTATTATACAAACAAAAGAGAAAAAACTCCCAAAAATTAAACAAGTATATTTAAATTTATATTGTTTATATTGTATTACTAATAAATTTATTTGTCATTAACAAAGTGCCACTAGACCTACATACAAAGTATGTTAAAACAATAAATAAAATCAAAATTATAAATACACAATACATGTAAGAACATATTGCAAGCAAGGCTTAAAACAATCATTCCATGCTTATTTACTAATTCAAGAAATCTTCTACACTGCCCTTAGAAAATAAGAAACTTCTCATTAGTTTTGCAAAAAATATGAAACTTTTTACAGCATCTGATTCTTAAAGGAATTTCATTGAATAGATAAGTAACTATAAAACTTTTTAAAGCAGTACTTATTGGTCTAGTTACTTCGTTTAAGCATTTCTTAGTTTATATTAAATATAAACTAAGAAAATTAATGCAAATACAAATTTTGTATTCATTACTGTAATTGCAGCCCTGACTTCTTAAAAAAAAAAAAAACTTTGAATACCTTCTAAATGAACGATATTTTGCAGTTTACCAGCACATTAAAAGTTGAAATAGTAAGAGTTTTTAAATACGTGACCACTCACTACTTTAAATTTATACGGTAGACATATTAATTACATGTATCAATCTTCATGTTTTTTTTCTAATGAAACTTTACCCTAGATTAACTACACATATTATGTATTGTACAATATTTTAAAGATTTGTAAATATTCTAATTACTATTTTAATGGCTTTCCCTTGCCTTACATTAATGTATTCAAAAAATTAAGACTTCATTTTTTATTTTCGGATTTTGGGTAAAATGTTATTTATAGCATACTGTAGGTCACGCCAAGTTAACTGTTGTATTATTTTTACCTGTTACATGTTTTTTATTGAGTATTATTTAATTATTAAAGAAAATTTCTTTACAACATGCGCTCCTCCTGAGGCATAAGTTAATAATTTTTAACTCTATCATGTGTTATTATTCCTGAATATATTTTATAAAAGCGTTCCTGCAATTCTATGATTTATTCCAGTTATATATTGTCGTATTAAAAACGATAAATTTTATGTTCTACAAATTTGTACACTAATAATTCACTCAGTCAATTCGACATGAGTTTTGTTAGTGTTCATATGTTTACAACGAAGGTTCTGGATACATGAATGAGCAACACAGGAAGAGGAGGGAGAATAGATGGAAAAAAAAAAACTGAGGATTAAGTTTTAGAATAAAATCAAACACTGCCAATGGCTCAGTGTAGCGGGTTCAACGATTATCTCAAGACAACTAGATCAAGCAACGTCCAGAGTGGGTGCTGCTTGGATGGGTGACCACTGAGCGATCATGTCTGCAAGCAGCCCGCCTGCTCGCCATTGGTAGTGGTTCGGAAATCACCTTTAATCCGTTGATCCAAGGGTTGTGTTAACTTCATTTGGCAAAATAAGACATATTTATTCTACTTAAAAATGCGTATATCCTAATGTATTATTTTCCAATTCTGGTTCTGACACTGTATTTAAATTTTTATACAGTAACCCATATTTATTCACACATTAAAGAATGTTTATATTACGTAAAGGACACTGATCACAAAATAAAACTAATGTGTGAGATTCAGGTGTATTAAGAATATGTCGACATTATAAGCTTCTATCCACTAAGTTCTTTTCCATCCTTACCCTCCGCTATTTTCATTTCTGTGTATGTCAAGATGAGTATAAAGGAATAAAGATAGTTGGTTCTTTTACAGAGCACACTGGCTTTGACGTTTCTTTGCTGCTCTTCTTAGCGATAGTTCAAAATACATAAAACAGATTGAATTTTTATTTCCCAACAATACAAATTAAAACACTTATGTATCTTACATAATACTTCTTTTTACAGAGCTGCAAGAGACGCATTCATCTTAACGGTTTTTCATACATTACGCTACTGTTATTGCGACCTCAAAGAGGTTATCAAGGGAGGTTCCCAAGTTATGTCAGCCAACACCGCACTAGCCAATAAAAGTCAACTGTCCCTTATGTTTGTTTTCTTTATCCTTACCTTTGTTAACAGGCAATTGTATATAATGTGAACGAACTGAACATAAGCCGCACTATTGTAAAACTATATTAGCTTCAGTTTGGAAGCTGTACCCACGATGAAAGGTATTAGAATTAAAATAAAATGTATACAACACAAATACAATTTCAGTTTTTTTACATATGCTCCATAAGTCTTTGGTTACAAGCTCTTCTACATCTATGTGTTACTATTATTCAAAGAAATCAATTTAGAAAAATATCAAGTCGGTTTTTCACCGAAAATAATAAAAAAATATTTTATTATAACAAAAACTACTTATAAACTACTTATAACAATATGTAACTTCTAATATAAAACAAACTATTATATTCTTTACAAATACAAACAAACTTGTATCAAGCAAGCGTTGCACGTGATTTCCTATTGAATGACAGGTAAGTCATAGGAATAAAGTTTATAAATGGCTTGATAAACTCTGAAAATCAATGATGGTCACTGAAAAATGTTCCAATGTCTTGATAAAGTCTGGAGAACAATGTTTTAGTTGCAAAACTCAGAAAATGGTACAGCTATGTCTCATCAATTAAATTAAAAAAAATAAATGCAGTTTAAATGTAGTTGCAATACTTAAAAGAACTATATAATATTTTTAAACTTTTCGATATTTTAGAAAGATGAAATTGGGCACATGCGTGTCGTATGGTCTCAACAGATTAATCGAAGACATTTCATGAAGATCAACTCATACGGGTTGAAATGGGTTTGATGAACCCATTCTCTGACACAAATCATCCAGTCCCTCACCAGGCGTCTAGAAGTTAACGTACTTTATTTTTGAGGTCAAAAGCATCTGGCGTTCTGAGAAATTACTGATTGACTATTACGTAATTTCCCATACGAAGATATCGCAGCGTAAATGCGACCTTAAGTTGAAATAGGAACTCAACTTCCTTTAGGTTTTACTACCTATACTTACTTCTTACTACTTACAATCTTGCTCAATCACACTAATTGAGCGAGACTGATTAGCGTTGAAGGGCTTGATGTTTTCAGGAAACGTCAAATAGTACTAAAGTACATCAAACTCAGATGGGACGTTATCTGAGTGGTACAGATAATGATGTTCTGAGTCAGGCACGTGGTTGATAAAAATAAACAAATGATGTTCAAATCACGAGTGCCCTCAGCGAGTCTCAGTGAATCAGTGATCGGTTGTAATGGACTGTTCGTCTATGAGCGTGAGTTGTGTTGATTCAGTGAGTGATAGTTGATTCAAAGTGAAACATGTTCTATGACTGGATAAATGGAGAGGACGATCGGCAGAAGAAATCTAGTATGATTCTTCTACCAACTCAAATCCCAGTGGTGATACCCTTGCGGAGAGCCAGCTCTTTTACTTCACTGCCAACTTTTATTAGTATCAACGGATATAGATCTCAAAAAATACTAGAAAGTAAGTATTGACTTTGTTTGGACCATGCAGATAAGGTTTCATGTAAACTTTTATTCACATTACTGCACAGGGCTTTAAATGAAAATTTAATAAATGTATAGATGTTACTGAACGAAGATTAGTGGCGTAATGTAACGATAACAATTGTTATGATCGTATAACTTTCTTGGTAAGAACCTGTACTATTTATAAAAGGAAATTTAAAATTATGTCTGTAAACACATTCACTTATTCTGTATTCCTAATGCTTTAAACAGCCAGCACCTTGAAACCATAAAATCAATTGAGAAATAAGAAGGAACAAATGTTGTTTGGAATCACAATTTTGTGAAAAGTGTAAATTTTTAATTATTTTGTGAAATGCTGGAGATAAAATTTTACCTGACTGCTATCTTAAATCATTTCATTTGTTAAAACTGGCTAGCGAACTCACATAAGCTAAGTAAAACATTGTCTCTGTACTAGGTTTGTTCTGAATCTATCAAGAACTAAAGTAGTTATTTTGTTCACAATTATTCACGCAGTGGTGTTAAACTTTGTTCGTCCGCAATCTGGAAACCATACGTGACAAAACAATATTTTCCATAATATTATAGCCATGAACTGCGAATATACAACTGATATTAAGACATGTCTTTGGTAAAAAGATCAGCCATTAGTCATTACGCTACTGTAGTTTCACCTTCTTGTAAGTCATCTTCTGGCGTCAATATGTATTGAAAAGGAGGATTATTCATCTAGAGTTGTCATAGTTTACAACAACATATTACAAACACAGTACATATGACATAACATATATAAGGGTATGTCTGACTCACTCACTAATTCTCCAACTTGCCGATATCCCAGACAGTTGCAATTATGCAGTAGTATAACTCATGAATTAAATAAGCAAAGTAAATCATTTTATACAGATAATCCACCTTTAGGAATTGAAATAGGGTTGTAACCCTTACAAGAACTACGAGATCGGGTATAATAAAAAATAACTTCTGGTATATTTTTGTTCTCACAACTTGCCAATTTCCTAAGAACATGAAAGTGACGTTAAGTTCTCCTCGCGTTGCACTTCTCTCCCAACCGCTTTAACCCACCAAGGCTTGATCTGAGCCAAGACGAAGCGACTAGGTGAAGTGCTACTAAAACTTACCTAAAACTCACTCCACCGAAATTCGCGATTATTTAACTTTAGATATTATGGGATTGGGTGCTATAAAATTAGATGCCATGAATCCGCACGATGTATAAATATAAATATATATATAAATTATATATATAATTTCATTTAAATGCAGGGTGTAAAAAAATATTACAGGTAAGGCAATAAAACTCTCACATCAAATATTGTTCGTTTAAATAATTTACATCAGAGGCTATGCTTATGTTAAATATTTTTCGGAACTCCTTGTAGACCATCCCTCCTCCATTGGATTTAAATAGTCAATAACTACCTTACACACTATTTCTTAAGTCCAGTATTCATTAGTATAATTAGTATAACCTTCACAAATTAAGCCAAGACAAGAATATTAAACCGACTAGAACAAACCTACATTATATATGTTTTAAACTTTAAACCGGCGTAATTTTTTAAAGGGTCAACCTTTTCGGGTTGGATTTGCGAAATTGTACTATACTAATAGAGACCTTTAATTTGATGTACTACTCTACCAATGCTCTAATATAAGATTTCCTTCTAACTCCCTGTGGGCCATCCCCGCTGACATGAAAAAAATGGTAGTTATTTCAAAAAGTAGATATAGGTGCAATAATGATGTAACAAATTGTATTGCTTTACATGTAAGCATTTGGGAATTATCAAGTTCGTGCGGAACGTTTTTACACCCTGTATTAACACGCTGTACCTATATATACGTTGTTTTAGATTCTGGGAATCATGGTTGGATTAAAGTAAAAATTCTATTAAAGTTGTAAGGCCCAGCAGAAGTGTTAAATAAAGTACGCCATTATTAATAAGTAATTGGTGGAAATTAATAAATAAATACTAAACAATCTATATTTGTGGTAAAAATCATCACGGTGTTATAAATAATATATTATACGAAAAGCAAACATGAGTATTCAACATAAAATACAATATTTACTCAATCTAACTTTTTGCTACTTTTTAATACATAATAATACATTAATGTGTTTATAATGTTTCAGGTTTAGACCCACGAACTCTACTTCAGGAGCGAGAGTTCTTCCAGAGTCGGTACCTCGGGAAGGAACATCGCCGCGCGGGCAAAGCCACATTCCAGGGAAACGTCTACAACTTTTTGGAGCGGCCTACGGGATGGAAATGTTTCATTTATCACTTCTCTGTGTGAGTCCATAGAATATTATGTAGTAAAGCATTGACGAAGACGATAATCAGAATAGTAGATTTTATACCTCTAGTTGCATGAGCAAATATTTTTTAACTTTATATAAAGGGAATGTTAATTATTCCTGATTGGTGAATATTGTTCATTACAGCTTTTAGCCTAATATTGTTAACTGAGACTTGTAAAATATTCAATTAGCATTAAAAATTCCGTATGTGCTTAACAGAACATATTTGTACATATTATTATGTATTTATATACGTATACTGTTAACGAAACAGCTGTCCCAAATTTTTAATTTTTGGGTTACCATATTAAATATTCCTTTCGCGCTTTTGAGTCAATAAACGAACCCCCCAATTCAACAGCTAGCTCCCTCAAAGTTAATAGTCATTTCATGCAACTTGGTTTAATAATATGTGTATGTATATATATCACTGGTTATGATAGTGTCATTACAACTCTTCTGGAACTACATTCGTCGATGATGTCATTTTAAAATCACACATATGAGGTCTGGACATGACTAAAGACTGGAACTAACCCCCCCCTCGCAGCCGGTATAGCTCCACTGCTGTAAATATGCAAAGCTTGAGCAACACCCCCTGGGTATAGTGCCAGAGCCTGTTATGTTAATGCACTGGAACTACACCCCCCAGGGGGCATACCTCCCTACTGTAAATATAAAAAGCTTGAGTAACACCCCCTGGGTATAGTGCCAAAGCTTATTATGTCAAAGCACTGAAATACAACCCCCAGGGGGTATACCTCCACTGCTGTACATATAAAAGCTTGAATAAATCCTCCTGGGTATAGTGCCAGAGCCTATTAGGTGGCATACCTCCACTACTGTAAATATAGAAAGCTTGAATAACACCCCATGGGTATAGTGCCATAGCCTGTCATGTTAAAGGACAGGAAATACATCCAGTTTTTGTATATGTACACTTAGTGAATAAAGCCCCCGGGGGGTATAGTCCCAGTCCTTGGAAATGATCAACTACACTCCCTCTATTGCTAAGGGGGTCTTATTAGAGCAGTTTGTAAAACTGGCCAGAGTCTGGCGTTACAACCGTCGAAGAGTTGGCGTAATAGACTCCGGGAGCGCATTTCCATTGCGAGGGTGCAACGATGGTGATCCCTCTGATATAGAATCTTAACCATGTTTCTGAAAAGTGCGGCCGATGGTGTATGGAAAATTGCTTACGGAAAATTTTCCAACTTCAAACGTACCTCATACGGTCTGGTTCGTCGAAAGTCGGATTAGTATATGGGGGTTTAGGCGGATATATATTCGTTGGACCGTCATACACTTCATTAAGAAAATTAAGTAAGCAATTGAGACTGAAATTACTTTATTGAGAGGTAAAATATTGCTTAATTGTTACTACCGAATATTACTTGAGAAGCTACTGTGGTCGTTTTTTGCTACAATAATATAAGTTACTATCAAGATGTAATTTATTGTAAATATATAACACTGTTTGGCAATTAATAAAAACATTACCGTAAATATTATAAAAAATTTTCTTTTTGTAAATAAACTAAGTTGAATTAGTGTATGGGGGTTTAGGCAGATATATAATCGTTAGACCGTCATACACTTCATTAAGAAAATTAAGTAAGCAATAGAGACTGAAATTACTTTTATTGAGAGGTGAAATATTGCTTAATTGTTACTACCGAATATTACTTGAGAAGCTAATGTGGTCGTTTTTTGCTACAATAATATAAGTTACTATCAAGATGTAATTTATTGTAATAATACAAAACTGTTTAACAATCAATTAAAAAATTACCGTAAATACTTATAAATAGTATTTGAAAGTTTTATTTTGTTAATAAACTAAGTTTGATGATAGATTATATCAATCAAACTTACGGTCACGAGTATTGTGACATACCCGTTAAATGCGTGGATTTATTCTAGGTAATCCTTAATTGAGGCCATTGAAGGGAGTAAACTATTACGCAATTAAAAGCGATTATCTTTGCCAATATATCTTTGATAAATGAAATCCCCTTTTGGAATTGCTCACCATTCATCCACAAAGTATGGTGGACTAACATTTATCTTCAGCAAACAAAGACTGCGGTATTCTAAAAAAAAACATCCTAAATCTCGTTTCCACCACACATGTATGTCTTCACACCTGAAAGCATAAATTGTTCACTTTGATTTAATTACATTCATTTTAAATAACAGTAACTCTTAGAAATTTTAAGAAAAATTTTGAATTCATAAATGTATGAATTTTGCATTAGTTTGTGGTACTCAATAGAAAAATTAAACATTTTAATCTACTTAATGTTGAAATTTTAAAATCAATTCGGGTCTTCTTTTATTTTGATCGTATAAAGTCATTTGTAAATTTCATCAGTACGTCTATTTTGGTATCTGATTTGATAAAGTGCATTATTGAATAATATAATAAAATTATTAATTATTACATTCACTTAGTAAATCAAATTACAGTAGCTAATTATTTAATTGGCTTATGAATAATAACGCAATAAAAGCCTGTAACAGCTGTAGCATACGTTACTGATGTGTAATTAACTAATGTGTTTTGTTGTGGTAAACTGCTGAAGGGGTTTGAATGTCATAAATCAAATCATTTTCCAGACCTCAGGTAACATTGATTCATTAGAAGGCTAACGTTCCATTCATTATGTTTATTTGAGAATAAAAGTAGAAATATTTTACCATAACAAATATTTTTGCAGACGAGGCTTAAGCATTGTTCTTTACTAACTTATTTTCTGTAGTGCTTTGAACACTCGAGGGCACTCCATAGCAAGAGTTATTTTGCCCGTAAAAGAACCCAGAAAACAAGTACCTTAGCCTCGAGTAACTTAAAATTAACAGATCTTGAATGGTTATTGAAAACACTCTTATTTACTGAGTACTGAAACAGAATAGCAAATTAAAGTAGAAGGTTAAAATAATAACTTCCTTTGAGGTTTAAAAAAGTTGTTGTTTTTAACTAGACGATGTATCTAGAAAAATAAATTAGTCCTTGATTCCCTAAATAACTCAGATAATTTGATGATAGATGGTTCTGCCTATTGACTAGCGTACAGATTAAATTAAATAATCCACGGTATACGGGTTTAACAAGGTGTTCAATAACGGGATTCTCTGAGGTTGCATACAAAATCTCAAGTCTCTAGCCAACTCCATTCTCGAGTTGTCTTGTGTAATGTAAATAGACACAGAGACTTCATACACAAACGAAATTTTTACATACCGCTGGGAGACACAATAGAAATTGTGTTAGCCTACTGAGTATAGACTTCAATGATGCCCTGCCAAATTCTATACATACACAATCATAAACTCATTCTTGCATATGTAGAAAAGAATTTTCTAAAAAAATTTAAAGTCTACAGATAAAATATTTCCAAAGATATCTTGCTACAAGATAAATTTTAAAATAAATGTGATCATTACGTTAGGTTTCATAGCATTATTTTAATAATGAAAGTTTCGGTGAAGTAGAGAGGGTACTACAATATAAGAGTAGAAATCAAATCTTGTCATCAACATTTAACACTATCTTTCCATTCTACTATTTTCCTTTTTGTAGTATGCCTCAGGTAACATGTCACATGTTAAAATCTCATATGATTGTACTCAGCTTGTTCATAAATTTCATTATTCTGCTATTATCTCTCTGCCCTCATGGTTACCCATAAGACCAACGTGAAAATATTCACTAAACGCTCAGCTAATAAGGTTTTGTATTTATTATCTCTAAATGTTTCGCGTACAGTTTGATGTTCAATGATGTTGAAAACGAATATGTATGAAAATGTTAACCAAACATGACACCCCTCCTACCCTAATATTTGTTAATGCTTTCGTTGTGTAAGGTTCATGGTTTGTGTTGTTCAGTACAAAGCGAAAGAGGAATTGTTGCGTCAGAGTGCTTAGTGCATGAAACACAACATACCTGTCTTATTGTAAAGGCGTTATAAACTATACGTACAACATTTAAATCTTCTTAGGTGCATTTATTCTGAACTCACTTACTTAAAATAAAATGTTAACGGTCTATTGAAACAGAGAAAAAATGTTAGCTTTTGTATTGGATAAATAAATAATTCTTTCGATTCATTGCATTCATAAACTCACGTTCCTATAACGACTTTGTAATAGAAAACCATGTTTCAAAGGTTCGCTTATATACCTGCTATCATATAACTTTGCTATATTTGTTCCAATTACAGATTTAAAATTTTAAAGGAAATGAGAAAAATAAAATAAAATGAAGAGTTTTATGTTAGTACGTGTATACACACAAATTTGTTATTTTAGTGTTTCAGTTTCTCTTATTCTATAGATTCTGTTTTAATCATAGACTTAAGCCCTCACAATATTTAAATCAGCTATGAAGTTATTATAAAAATCGGATAATGAATTCAATTTCATAACAATAATGTCTAATATCGAAGGATTGTCATGACTCATTACGTTGTGTCGAAACATCACTAAAATCTGTGACATTAATCAGAATAGGCCCCTGTTTCTGTACCATAACTTTCCACACTGAACTAAACCCGTAATATCGTGGGTACGAATATTTTCTAGCATCATAATAATAATAATTCTTTTATTGCATTTTTGGCAATAAGACATTGCATTGCAAAAGTCAGGTTTAAGTTATTAGTTAAAATTCATACTATACACATTCATACTTACAATACTCATTCAAACATACATCTCTTGCCCATTTACGCCAACATTCATTCAACATGAGACTCGGGGCTCTAACTAATTAATTTGTATGTAAATTTTGATTCTAATTCTCCCAACAGCCAGCCATGAACTTTTCGACAGAATAAAACGCATTCGACACCAGTAGGCGCTTCAGAAGAGCTTTAAACTGGTTTAAATTATCCGATTGTATAAAAATAATTCATAAAATCACAAGCAATAAATCATTACATTCATCATTGTAAGCAAAGGATTTTGATTTTCAATGCACGTTTCAAGCCTCGAAATAAAGTATATACGAAGAGTTTCCGCGATTGATAATGCTGTCATGAAAACATGTTAAAATCTCATCTTGAATGCATCTAAAGACCTCAATGTTAGAACATTGCATCTAAAGAATGCAACTCATGTTAGACCTTAATTGTAGCGATTATGAATGTGATACAAATTTGCATTAAAACTTTTACGAATTTCCGACAATATGTACAGTTACAAGTGCAATTTTCAAACCAGTTCCTTAGCAAGCATTTGAAAGGTAAGACGAACATGTTAAAAATTTTCCATGTAAATCAGTTTTTTTAGTTTTAGAAAGTTTGTGATGAGTCAGTGAGCTTGGGTTTAATGTATATAGTTTAACAAAACAATTTAGTATATATAAGATCTGTTTTAATTATTTTTCTGCAAATTAAAATTTTACTAAATAACGATATAACATATATTTTAAAGCTCTTGCACTACTTGACAGTCAAAAATACATTTACGTCATTGGTCGGAAAAAAAGAAATTGACTTACGACATTTATAGGAAGTGTGAAGGAATACTCTGCGGTTGGACGGAAATGGATCGCTTGGGAGCAATTATAACCGGATATGAGCATCTTGATAGCTTTCCACCTTCTCTCTTCGGTGAACCAGCATTTTTATATTTCTGTAAATCACTGTAGTTTGCGTAGACTGGACCGTTGGAAAACCGGTTGTATACCAGAGAGTGTATTATACGATTATAACATTACAATCTTATAACAAATAAGTAGTTAAATTATTATTGGTGGGAAGGGAGTACTATTTGTTAAAAGGGTTTGTACTTCTAACGCCTTCCTTTTGAGATTCTTTAAAATCTAAAAGCTGTAGTGAAGGAACAATGAAATCCGCGTTTTTCCCTCATCTGATAAATTCCAAAAAGATCGAAAAAGTTTGGGATTCTTAGCACCATATAGTTTCTAGTGTATAGACACAAAAGAGTACGCTTGGCGGTGACCAATAGAATGGACAGATCCCCGCGACGTTGCCACAAAATACGTCGACTGACGCTTGTCACGGAGCGCTGCAGTTACAGCCGGGAGCAAATTTGGCAACGTCGCTTAGTACTCGTTGGTTGTTCCAAGGTCACGCGCCAAACAGGCTCCGCCCTCAACTGCACTCTCTGGTGGTCCCTACTGTAGTGTCAACCATTGACACTATCGCTAAGACTTTACGATAGTTGGGAGCGTAACAAACAACCGCTATTCGTAAATAGTTAAAACCATTAAGAGAAGATTTGCGATCCCGATGAGGTGATAAACCTTAAAGGACCGGGCTGGGCAGCTACGACATTGAGGTCTCATGCCTCAAAGTATAGGCATAATAATTTAATAAACAAGACATAAAATATAACACAAAATATATAAACTGTACCAAAGATATAAATTTTAGTGGGAATAACAATTCTAAAGTAATTATTATCACTCAATTTGTTTTGATTTCAATCAAGGTTGAAAAGTATATTTGTTGAAACAGGTTTTCTTTCACTGAACAATATATAGAAAGAAGTCAGTAATGAATACAATGACGCGTCTGAGATGAGTCAGTGGCTTCACAATCTGATCTACCCTGAGATTAATAAAGCTAGTGGGCTTTTGGTAGAATTAACTCGTAACCAGGTACTGGAGTAGCTTTTCCTTAGCGCCGTGGGTTAAATGTTATATTGTTAGGTGTTGGGATGGATTTTGCAAGTGAGTGAATTCGAATTAAGAGCTAGAGATGTTCCAATACACTTTAATTAACTCTGTCAAGAGGTCTGAAAGCTGAAACATTTTAACTTTAAAACTTAATTTTCTGCAGTTTTATTACAGATATTACTTTCATAAGTATGTCTTGAAGAATTTTGTGTCCATATAATATTTGAACATTCCAGAGTAATATGCTTATGACTTAATTTAAAGAGTTAAGGTTTTAGTTTACTAGAAACTTTATTATCATTTGTACAATAACACGCGTGTGAACACATGACTTTCTGAATCAGTTTCCTTATTTACTAGTTAAAGTATTATAGCTCTTACAGGGGTGTTATATTAGGATGTTTTGTAATCGGAGTGTTATTTGTACACGTGATTTGAAAACGGAATGACTAGTAGTCTAAGGAAGATGGTCGAGGTAAATAAATAAATAAAAATGCCTTTATTCATTCGAGTGCGTCTTAAATACGTTGATTTTCAGAGCAACCCATGTCACTTTTAAGTATTAAAAATTCTGTATTTAAATAAGCTATGACAACAATCCTTATCCTAAAATTTATTTAACTAAACTATGTGCCAATAAATAAATATATCAACATATGCGTAATTCTTAATTTATAATTAAAAGATACAATGATAGCACGTCTTATTTTTTAACTTAACAGGATATGTCGTCTTTGAGACGTGCAGGAAGCAAATTTTACACTGTTGGGCCAAAGATCGAGAAAATTCTCCTTCCAATCTCCCTTGTCACTCTGGGAAAGTGAAGCTTCCGATCATGGCGGTTGCTTCGTTGTGAGATATCCTCGCGGTATGTTAGTCTCTTACTCAGGTACTGAGGAAGAAAACCCTGTGGATCATACAGCTAGTAAGTATTCTGCATATTGTTTCCAAAGGTAGGATATTTAAGGCCTCTCCGTCACGAGATACGTGAGTGAATCCTCCAGACATAAAAATGAACCGTTCACTGTTCTGGAGGAGTTATTGTATTCGGTCAGTGTCGCTCTTGAGATGCTATTGCCATATTCAGGATAGCAGTACAAAAACACGGATAGGACTGTAGGAGCTGCAGTTTGTCTGTATCCGGCAGTAATCCTGTAGAGGACCTTGAGCCTGCCGAAGGCACGTTGGATAGCGAGCGTGATATGGTCTGTGAAGCTAAATTTTCTGTTCAACATAAGATAGTTTTACCTTTTCACAGACTGCCAAACTCTTTTTACCCAACATAACCCTCATGCCACTCTCCTTAAGAGCGCTACTATGGGGCGTGGTGATGTGTGTAGAACCGTGTACTTACCATCATTGAGAGTCAGTTGATAAACAACCATTCGACAGCTTCCTCTAGGTCTGAATTCAGCTGATCAATGGCTGTTTCAATCTGGTGAGATTCATAAGAGATATGCAGTTGGGTGGCATCTGCATGTTAATGAACAGTGCAACTCTGCAAACAAACAGGCTCTCTGAGGCAAAACTCAAAAAGATCGTTCACGTTACCTGAAGCGAAGATTGATGTAATACTAAATAATCTAATGACTACATACGAACCCGGTCAGGAATGTATTCAAATACGAGATCCCTTAATAATCTAATATAGAAAGAACTGAAAAAAACGATATAAGGATTAGGGAAACAGTCATAAGAACCTTCTCAGAGTTAATTAGAGGCGTATGAATAACGGTCCATTACCTGAAGCTGGGATACACTAATGAGAAAAGCCAGGGTGTGCTGTACACCACATTAAAATGGGTTTAGAAATCAATGTTTTGTCTTTCGATACGTTTATCTCAGAAAGGCAAATGTAATGATCATAAACAAATTTCTTGTTCGTGTTTTATATTACTTATTTACCTATACATTCGTAATAAGACTAGTTTAACTATAGGTATTCTTTAATGTGTTTTAAAGTACGATAGTAGACGGTACAAGTTTGATGTTATTAATACAATTAGGATAAATAGTGACTCACAATTTCTCATGTGGAGAGAACTTAGGTGGTGCAAAAATAAACAAATGTACAAAAGAATTTGTTTCTTATATTAAAAAATAAAGCAAATTGAGAGCAAAACAAACTAGTAATTTAAATTGATAACAATCCACATGAAATAATATGAAAGGGAAAAAGAATAAACATTTTTAGCAAAACCAAAATTAAATTAAGGTTCTCCTCAATCAGTGCCGACTGAACCAAAGCTTGAGTAATTAAATCTCCATAACAGCTGATCCGGGGCTGCGCGTCACTCCCAGCTGACACGCGCTAATATTCCCTTTGTGCTCAGATATCAGCTTGTATCTCAATCAACGTGTACCAGCCCGCACAACAACACGACATCAATCACGTACAACAGCAATTAAATCTCCATAACAGCTGATCCGGCGCAGCGCGTCACTAGCTATTATGCGCTAATATTCCCTTTGTGCTCAGATATCAGCTTGTATCTCAATCAACGTGCACCAGCTCGCACAACAACACGACATCAATCACGTACAACAGCAATTAAATCTCCATAACAGCTGATCCGGCGCAGCGCGTCACTCTCAGCTGACACGCGCTAATATTGCTTTTGTGCTCAGATATCAGCTTGTATCTCAATCAACGTGCACCAGCTCGCACAACAACACGACATCACTCACGTACAACAGCAATTAAATCTCCATAACAGCTGATCCGGCGCAGCGCGTCACTCTCAGCTGACACGCGCTAATATTGCTTTTGTGCTCAGATATCAGCTTGTATCTCAATCAACGTGCACCAGCTCGCACAACAACACGACATCACTCACGTACAACAGCAATTAAATCTCCATAACAGCTGATCCGGCGCAGCGCGTCACTCTCAGCTGACACGCGCTAATATTCCCTTTGTGCTCAGATATCAGCTTGTATCTCAATCAACGTGCACCAGCTCGCACAACAACACGACATCAATCACGTACAACAGCAATTAAATCTCCATAACAGCTGATCCGGGCAGCGCGTCACTCCCAGCTACATGCGCTAATATTCCCTTTGTGCTCAGATATCAGCTTGTATCTCAATCAACGTGTACCAGCTCGCACAACAACACGACATCAATCACGTACAACAGCAATTAAATCTCCATAACAGCTGATCCGGTGCAGCGCGTCACTCAGCTGACACGCGCTAATATTCCCTTTTGTGCTCAGATATCAGCTTGTATCTCAATCAACGTGCACCAGCTCGCACAACAACACGACATCAATCACGTACAACAGCAATTAAATCTCCATAACAGCTGATCCGGCGCAGCGCGTCACTAGCTATTATGCGCTAATATTCCCTTTGTGCTCAGATATCAGCTTGTATCTCAATCAACGTGCACCAGCTCGCACAACAACACGACATCAATCACGTACAACAGCAATTAAATCTCCATAACAGCTGATCCGGGGCTGCGCGTCACTCCCAGCTGACACGCGCTAATATTCCCTTTGTGCTCTGATATCAGCTTGTATCTCAATCAACGTGTACCAGCACGCACAACAACACGACATCAATCACGTACAACAGCAATTAAATCTCCATAACAGCTGATCCGGTGCAGCGCGTCACTCTCAGCTAACACGCGCTAATTTTGCTTTTGTGCTCAGATATCAGCTTTTATCTCAATCAACGTGCACAGCTCGCACAACAACACGACATCACTCACGTACAACAGCAATTAAATCTCCATAACAGCTGATCCGGCGCAGCGCGTCACTAGCTATTATGCGCTAATATTCCCTTTGTGCTCAGATATCAGCTTGTATCTCAATCAACGTGCACCAGCTCGCACAACAACACGACATCACTCACGTACAACAGCAATTAAATCTCCATAACAGCTGATCCGGCGCAGCGCGTCACTCTCAGCTGACACGCGCTAATATTCCCTTTGTGCTCAGATATCAGCTTGTATCTCAATCAACGTGCACAGCTCGCATAACAACACGCAAATTTAAGTTCAGATACTTAGATTCACGTTTTATTCTGAAACGTTTATACCGGACGGATGATAGTCTGGATTTTTATTGGTTGTCTTGGTCTCTTACTCTTTTCAACTGTGCCACCTTTGGACTATCTCCCTGGAGATTATTTTCGTACCTTACATTGCTTCATCTATACATTCTCAGATATGAGTATTAAATTAATCAATTCATAATCAATCGTTATAAACTGTTATCGTCGGTAGCTCGGAAATGAAAATTTGCCTGCCATGATGGTTGTTAATTATTTGAGTGATACCACTCGAATAGTGTTGTCGATAACTGTTTTCACTTTTTTTTTTAAAGGAGAGGCCGATCCCCTTTTAAGCCTTATTCTGTCCGCCCTCATGGGCCACTGGCCTGTGCAAGGATCTTATCAAACAGAATAAGGGGGAGAGTCGATACAGTACAAGGTCAATGGTACTGATAAAAAGTGCAATGGTCACAGACAGGATTTGAACCTGCGTTATCTCTAACTCAGACCCAAAGTACAACGACTTAGACCGCTCGGCCATCGGCACTCCCGGCCACTTTGAGAAGGGCCTCAAAGTGAAAACAGTACTGAGGTACGGTACTGATAATTCAACTACATACTGAATTGGGAATTATAAGATCTGTCCAGTAATGAGATCTATACCTTTACTGTCGTTTATTAAATCCTAGATTTTCGGCCTCTCCGTTAAAGATTGATCAAAATGGGGGTTTTAACTTACAAACCACATTTAAAATTACGGTACTTTGGTATTATTCGAAGGCCACCAATTATGAAAGAGTTTCTTTTACCGAGGTTATAAAAAAACTAAATTATTAGAAAAAAACAGACTTTATTGGTCTTACTGTGAAAATTATGATACTATGACGATCGTTTCTTGTCTTCTGCCTCCCAAACGAAGCGATGTCGGCGGGAAGGAGACCACTATATCCCTGTCTACTATTTGTTATTAGGTACCATATAAGTACGTAAATACACACTTACGTATTATAAATATAAAATTGTAATGAGTTCCACGTGATCTGAGCTTAAATCTAGGTACTATCTCATGGGATGTTTTTCTCATTTTGCAAGAAGTGCGGGGTCACCGTTGCCCGCACTCATGTCAGGGACATTTCCGATCGGTACTTTTCCGACCTCAGATCATGTGCCAGATCAACTAAGGCACTAACTGGCGGAAGAGCACTTCTGGCGAAAAAGGAAAATTATCGCTCGAGATGGTATCTAAATTCAAGCTTAGATCACGTGAGCAATCGTAAAGGTTGTCTTTAACTTTGGTACCACTAGTAACATATTTATGATAACCTGATCTAAACCTACTTTTATCGCGTACTAACATGTAGTAAATAGGGGCAGAGCGGACAACTCGGTGACAGCACTTCCTTTGGAAAGCAGAAAACAAGAACAGATCGTTATTATGAAATGTAATTTTCGCAGTATGTCAAACACAGTCTGTTATTACTAGTAAATGAGTTTTTTTATCTCCGCGCCGGTAAGAAAGACTTTGAAAAATAGTGGCCTCCGGATAGTACCAAAGTATCGTCAAATTTTTTAGGGTAGTTTATACTGTATAATAAAGATCTAGAAATTAAAACCAATCTTATCCAAGAATTCTTCTCCCTTAGGTCAAATCCTGATGAATAACGTAAGACAGATTGCAATATTAGCCAGAAAATTAAGCTTGTCTAACTTTTCGACTATTAGGCTGTACTGCACTGATCTCAAACAACTATATGGTACTTTATCTTGTCAACAGTTCCAAATTCTCTTTTGTAAAATTGTCATGACATGTTTCGGTCCAAAAGTCCCATCGTCAGA
The DNA here is from genome assembly GCF_021130785.1 of Homalodisca vitripennis. NCBI lineage: Eukaryota > Metazoa > Arthropoda > Insecta > Hemiptera > Cicadellidae > Homalodisca > Homalodisca vitripennis. The sequence goes on from NC_060211.1 coordinate 28,390,505, forward strand.
TATATAAAAAAGCGGAAGTCAAATGAAGTTGATCTGAAATGTTGCTGTACCATTTACTGAAATTGAACAACTACTCAAATAAGTGATAGTATATTTCCCATTATTAGATTCACGTTAAATAAGCTTTTATTAAGAAACGCTTTTGCTTTCGAGCTTCTGAGCAGAAATCCATTGGTCTCCGAACTTCGACATAGCTTTTTATCTCTTAGGACAAGAAGTTTAGAAATTGTACCTAGTCTGATATTCTGGTGAGTGGCAGGATATTCTGGATGGGTAAAGTTGGCGGTAGGGGCCGCCTCCTGTCGAGATCCATGGCGAAGAATTTAGGGCACTAATTTTAAGTCATGTCCCCTCGGAAGAAGTGGAAACCAGCTCTGAACCAGTCAAAGCGGGTAGAAGGGCACACCCTTATGCTAGGCTAGCAAGGACCTTTGACAATTAGAAAACGAACTCCACGAACTCCATCAGTCATCTCCCGCAGTAGACTGGACCTATCGAATTACCCTTACGCCCCACAATCTCGAAATTTCCGGTTAGTGAAATGCCGCTCCTAAACATAACATAAGGTTGGCTAGATTTAAGTGACACATAGGTTTTTTGTTGTGCCCAGTTTGGATTCAATTGGAAGGTATGAAGAGACCCCTGCTGGGTTAGACATACATAAGTAAAACATAATTTAGGTTATTCTGTTGTAGTTGGTTTTATGGTATATTAAAGCTCAAAATACAATAGCAGCTGTAAAGATATGTTATTTCATATTTCGAAAAGCTGCTTATGTTTTGCAGTCCAGTGCAACTTTTGAGCTCACAATGCAACTTTCTTGTTGGCCTCCATGTTACGACAGCGCTTGTGAGCTACAAGAGTAAATTGTAACACCTTACCAAATTACTGAACTCAGCGATATTTTGCTATGCTACTGTATGAACAGCTGGGATGTAAGAAGTGAAATGCGAGTGTGCAGGTCTGAAAGGCTCCAGACAAGAAGCAGATGCGGTGGTTTAGCCGCACTAACGATTGTCCATTCCAATGACAAATGGCCGTCAAATTATACCTTGTTATGTCCGGGACCGCCTAGGCACTGTCTCTCCTCGCAGAAACATTTTCTTTTGCGACTCAGCTTGAAATTGGTGGTTTACTATAACTTTTTATAACGCATATAAATTCAAGAAAGCTGTAAATTAACGAACTCAAAATTTACTGTATCGTACAGAAATAGCGCGAATGGGGTGAATGAATGTTTTTGTTCGCGATATTTTAATTTAAGACTCTTTTTTGCGAGTATTTTATCTTTTAAATCTTCAGAACTACAGACACACTTTAAGAGGAAATATTTTATTATATTTCCTCTTACTACGCCTCTTTATTTTATTATGCCGAAGTAAACATAATATTTCCAGATAAATCTCAATCAGTATACTGTACGCTTGGAAGAGTAATATGATTTCAGACATTTTTCATCGGTACATGTTACAAAATGTGTAACACAACGTTTCTAGTATTGAAATCTGTCCTCATCCTCAGGCAAGAGGACAATTAGTACATATAGTAACACAATACATACAGCAAATATATTGTCTTCTTATCTCACGAAGACGACAAAACACACTCCTCGAAACGTTTTGTTATACGTTATATGTTTATAACGATGGCAAATGTCCGAAATCTTGTTATACTTTGAAACATTTCACCGTAAATAAATATATAAATATATGCATATATTTATATATATATATATGCATATATATATATATATATATATATATATATATTATATATATATACAAGGTGTTTGAAAAGTCTGGGTACGGCTTAATATTTTACAAACCCATAGCAGATAACATCTATAAACTTTGCACAGTGTCATATGGCTATGTAAACTATTTCCTTGCTATTACCATGACATACCAACTATGGGGGGACGGCCCACAGAGGAAAACATGGAAATCTTAAATTAAAGCATGGGTCGAGTGATGAAAGAGCTCACGTAGTAGAGTTGAATGCCGCAAACCGCATCTCAAAAGGTTTATCCAATCAGAAATGGCGGGTTGTTTTAGGTACACATTGTGAAGTACATTATGCGCTGCCATTTCTGACTGGATCGTCGTATTCTGATGCGGTAGGCGGCATATTGTATTTACATTGTAATGGTAGCATATTTACCCGGCAAGTGAGAGATCCGGGTTCGAGTCCCGGTGAAGCAAGTACGTTTTGTGATTCAATGTTAATTGCAAATATATATATATATATACTATTTGTATTTACTTATATTTACACAGACATTTTGGATATGGTAGACCTTTTGAGGTCTGCTTTACGCCATTATATTCTACTAAAAAGACTTAATTTGATTTACAACTTGACCTTTGCTCGAATTTAGGGTTGTTTTATTGACTGCTTGCGATCCGTTCCCCTAATGAGATAAAAACCTAAAAAACGGATAAAAAATTTGGTTTCTATGAGTGATATTGACATAGCAAGTCTAATTGCTTCAAAAGAAATGGCTAAGCACTTATTAAACCAATCCGGGATCAAGCACAATGTATATGATCAATATAAATTGCCAAATAGTCGATATTTTATCGAACACAGATAATTTATTTCGATTAAATTATTGATCACTATTACGGGTCGAAACAACGAACTTCAATTGAAAAACGCTTTAAAAAAAGAACGGCTAAACTAGGCTAATATTAATAATTTAAAACCAACATGTATTATACTTGCCACTACCAGTAAACCATACTTAAAGTAGAGATGAAGAAATAACGTTTAGTGGCGTTTCCTCAACATTTGAGGACTCGGGAGTGGAACCCTTTCAATAACATTCGTGCATTTCGTCGCTTCATTGCAGGTTGTGCCGTTACAGTATGTTTAATTACAAACCAAGCTTTTCTTGTTCTGCTTGGTCGCCACGTACATAATCTCTTCCATCCAGTAATCTGGTGAGTGTACCATGGTTGGTTGAGAATAGAGAAAAACTCATAAATAATGAAGAAGGCCACATGAAAAATGTTATTCAACTTTCTTTTCAATTTAATTAAAAAGCTAAACTGTAGTCATATATAATTGTTCATACTGTGTGAAATATGTTCAAAAAATTGTATTTATATATTTAAACCAAATGAATCTTTAATATACGAATAATATTGAAATAAATAAAAACAATGTAACTACAGTATTCATTTTTGGAGTCGCCTGATGATGAAACCTTTGGTTTCGAAATTTCTCACCCAAAAAATAAATACTATTGGAAAAGTGTTGTTTTAATGCATATTAGTTTTAAGAAAGTAATTACATGGAATTGTAATGGACAAAGCTTTAGAATACAAGCTTGACGTTTTTAGTTTAGGTTTTAGACCCTACCGTTGAATATTTGCTTCTTAAGCTGTGTTCTGAAAATGAAACATATATTTTTTAAATGTCCTTCATGAAACATTCAACTCATCTTGTCTTTGTCAGCAAACAGTATCAAGTTGGTTATATTATGCATAATGATCATGTGTTTTGCGAAACTTCCAATAATATAGGCCTATATGCATCTGTACAAGGAAGTTGAATGAGGCAGAGCCGTATCGTGATAGTGTAAAGCTTTACCGGTAAAAAAATAACACTGTAGCTTTAAATTATACAAAAGCTTGCAGTATGTGATTGAGAAGACATATTGATCGTTTTTGTCAATATTGGTCACAGGTTGGTGAAGCCTTTCGCATAGTTTATTTGTGCGTTTTTGAAGTTAAACTACTGTTAAATTAACTTCAATAGCGTTAAAAGCCTTGAATTAAAATAATTATAAACATACAATTTTAATTTTATTTGTTCACTTTGTTAAATTTATCTATAAGGAAAACATTAAATATTGTTAAATCGATTAATGCCAAACGTATCTCAATAATAATGAATTGCTTATTTTGTAACATATTTACCACCATTTTATTGTTACAGCTCCCTCTCTTGCTTGATATTTACTTTTTATTAAATTATTGTTTTAATGTAATAATAATTAAGAAACCACGTATATTAGTTTCATTAACTCATCCCTAAGACTAGGATTTGAATATTGTAAGCGGCATATTAATACGTATGTAAGACTCCATTACATATAATTTTGCTATTGCAATTCGTGCGCAAATTCGATCAAGCATTACTAATATATCTTAAGATGAACTGCGGAAAGTTACTTAAATAGGATAATTTATAACGTTATGTGCTCCAAAATAAATAAATAAACGGCTTTATGCAAATAAATGAAAGTGCAACATACATTTTCCGTTCTGAAATAAATCTGTTTCCTAAGCACACCTTAAGCTCAAGATAATGTAAACAACAAACGGTTTACCCAGGCACGCACAAAGTAATAAGGAACCACGTGACTCAGAATAATGATCATGCTCACATCCATGTGTAGAAAGGAGCTTTGTCAAAGAACAAAAGTCAGCTGCCTGTGAAACGTCAAAGTAAAAGCGTGTCACAAGGTGAGAAGTTGTCGGACGGCAGTGGCGATCGGTTTGTGGGTTCCGCTTGAATTGTTCGACAGGTATAGCCCGACGAGCTCAAGGTTCTATCGGTGGTTTGCCATCCAGATTTGTGACCAAAACAATGTTTTAACCAGTAGATTGGCAATATCTATCCAGTACAATCTGCAATCATAAACTTTAGTTTTGAAATGAAAATGAAATGAAATGAAAAATGTCTTTATTGGAGGCGAAGTTAGGACTATAAAGTCCTATCTACCACTTAACCTCGAATAATATATATATATATATATATATATATATATATGTATGTATATGTGTGTGTTTATATTTTATATTATTCTGTTTTATGTGAATAATATAAAATAACTAGAAATTACTCTCGGCTTCGCTCGCAATTTCCTGTTGGAAAACATTACACTATGTTCACGTATTCTTTTTATATCACATTCTAAACCCTACTGAAATAATTTATAGTCATCCCTCGTGAGCCTCTCGGGCGCACGTTTTATAACAGCGTTTACTCGTAGTATTTTCATTGCATTAAATAGTTTATTGATCATTGGTGCAATCTAAATTAAAAATTAGGCAGTAACTTCGTCTATGCAATATGCATTTCACTACTGATAAAGCACTTTACAATACAAATTGTCTAAATTTAAAATGCAAACAATTGTTTTTGCCTTTTTGATGAACTTCAGCTGAAAGTATTAACAGCTGTTAAGTATCAGTTCACTTTGTATTACGTGTCGTAACGCAGCCTGCAGGATGTAAGTGAAACATTCCAAAATAAACACCTACTCAGAAATTATAAATTAATTAAAAAAAAAAGTTTGGCAGTGGACCAAATTGTGAATCTAAACCATTTTAAAAACCCCTTCAACACACACACACACACACACACACACACACACACACACACACACACTTTCGAGTTCAGTGACATACACACGCACACAATATATATATATATATATATATATATATATATATATATATATATATATATGAATATAACGTTTACTAGTAACTGATTGAAATGTAGACCACTTCTATTATTAACAGAAGTGAACAAAATGGATGATAGAAATTGAAACGAATGTTATGTCAATAAACATGAATGTTATAACACTTTGCTGATAGTCAGAAATTCATTGTCCAGATGTTTACTAGAAATAGTAGACAAGAAGTAATGGTTACGCACAATAGGTTGAGTTCATTCAGTCCAAAATGACATCCATTATCGAATACAATGTACTGCCATTACCCACTGTGAACCACTAAGTCTGTTTGGTTCTTCACAATGTCCCCGACCTGGTTATACACAACCTTGGTGATAGCAATAAGAAGTTTGCATACCAAGGTTATCGCAGATCGATCCCTTCTTCATTTATTTGTTTAAAGCTATAAAATACTATTACAATTCATTATTTTTTTCAGAAGATTAAAAATATTCCACAATGTTACTAAAAACTATGTGTATCATGATTTTAGATATACCTCAATAGTCAAAATATAATTTCAATTCTTAATTACACAAAATCCGTTTCAAATTAAATTTAATTAACCAGCGGTACATTATTTCAAGGAAATATGAGCTAATTTTTACTGTGGTTACAAAATTAAAATACCTTGCACTTTTTATCAGTACCATTGACCTTGTAATGTATCGACTCTCCCCCTTATTCTGTTTGATAAGATTCTCGCACAGGCCAGTGGCCCATGAGGACGGGCAGAATAAGGCTTTAAAAGGGGATCGGCTTCTCCTTTTTTATAAAATAAAATAAAAAAACCTTCCTTCTTTATTTTGTACATATCAGACTGAAAGATTACATATTATAATCAATTAGATTCTGAATTACATTTTGAATAACGTTATCTGAAGGTATTAAGAAAAAGAATGACTAGTTGAACTTTGAGGTAGTTTGCCTCCACAACCACGCACAAAGCTAACGAATCATTTCCATATATTTTTATTAAACCTTGTTGTTATTATAGGATCGTGTTAAATGTAATTTCTGACCTACAGTCTGTCTGTTAGTGTGAAATATCTCTTGAACGAACTTATAGACTTTGGCACGAAGTTTCTTTTTTAGGCTACACTGAGTTCGGTGATGTTGCATGTCCCTCTTCATGAAATTTGGCTGAGCGCTAGCGAAGATTTTTATATTGCTATTATGTCCTACTATAATAGCAACGGTAAAATAGCAGAATAAAAAATAGCTGAGTACAATCATATGAGATTTCAACATGTGACATTTTTATTCGTAGAGAAAAAGAAAAAGTAGTACAGTCAACGTTAAAAACTAGTGATAAAATTTGATTTAAGAGCACTATTTAGCTGTAGTAATCTACTTTGCTCACCAATAATGTTATTATTGTACCACTTCTATCAAACTTAACTCAATGAGAAACAATGCGAAAGCAATATATCTTGAGAGGGATATTTAATTTGCAAACTTTGAATTTTTGAAACCTTCTTCCTGTATATACAAGAATGTATTTTTTGATGGTGCATGTCCAAAAATATAATTTTGCTCGTCATTTGAGTCTGAAATCTCGAGAATGATATGTCTATAGATATAACAATTTTCAAGTAACGTCAACGAAGCCTGTTACACGTAAGCCTACGTTCTTTGAAATAGTTTAGTTATGTTTAGTCCATCCTTTTCTTGTTACTTGATGGATATAAAGTGTAAGTTTGTCAATAGCTGGATAATTGGAGACATTTACTGAGTGAATTAATTCAGCTCACAACTGTGAGCTCCATTACAGTGTACAATGTGCCGCCATTAGCACCTAGCGCCGCTGTTAGGCCCCGGCTTTTGTTCCTGTCTGACAGCGTTGTTAATGATACCTGCAGCGTGCAATAATTTGATTTTCACATAAATGCAAAAACATCAATTACACAAGCAGAACAGTGACTTTCAATTTTGTGAGGATTAATCACCATACGAGATGCTAGTATAAGAAGATAAATCACAGCTTTACCAATGAGATTGTGCTAATTATTTTGTAAAGTTTGCAGGATTTATTTTATTAGTAAATACAATTTGTAATTTAATATGTTATTTACAGAAAAAAAGCCTTTAAAAAGAGTTATAACTAAACAAGTACGTAACATTAGTTTAAAGATCGATACAAATATTTAAAATGTCCTTGATATAAGTTAGTAAATAATTTAAAGTTATAAATTATTAAATTAAATTAGTATTTATTGAATAAGTTACGAGCAAGATATAAACTAGTGTAGTTGAGTAGGTTGACTGAAGTAACGACAGTAATATTCGTAAGAACATAATTTCTAAATTATTGTGATCATTTAAAAAAACTGAGGTTTTTACTAGTTTAACAATATTTTATGTACTTGTTAAGGATTAATTTTTATAAATATTGCTGTGTAGTATGGCATATGATAAATCACTGCAATTTTTTATTGTGGCTGTCGTTTAATGTATTTCGACTAGAAATTCATTTAAAAAAATTCACATAAGTAAAGATGCCTAAACTAACCTAACCTATCCTAACGTAAACAAGAAACAATTGCATGACGCTAATATTAATACTATTGATTTATGTGTGTTTAAATGATTAATAAATATGACAGCCAAACAGCTAGCCTTGCAATGTTATGACTCGTACTCTATTACCAAAATTAACTTTAAGTTTTGTTGATAACGTAACAGCGCTCATAACAGAGAAGTTTCCGTGTGAGAGAACCGATGATACCATTGTGTTCAGCGCATATCATTCAACACCAACACTAACTTTCATGATTTTGGCCCACGCCAGGCAAGTCTGCAGCTCATCCTAAACACAATAGACTTTTATGGGTATCCAATATATTGAGAACTTTATGACTGAAGTTGGTTGGTATTTTGTTACGGTCCATGTTACGGCCGCTACACTCTAACCTTTCTGTACCGCCTTTGTTATTTGTTAATAGTTATTTGTTAATAACTATTAACAGGGCGGTTATAAGTTACCGCCTTGTTAAGAGTTATTTGTTGAACTAGAAAGGAATAAAATTATGGGTATATTATCTTATCCAGATTCGAGGCTGTGAAATGTGATACGTAGTATAGCTTTTCCCTTTCCAACATACATAATTATTTTGGTTCTAACTTTTCAATTCTTTGCAATACAATTTATTAGACAGCTAGGATTATGTAATAGGACACTGATTCAGGCATATTTGAGATTTTGCAAGTTTATTTATTACCATAACGAAACTTAATTACAAAAGAAGCAGAACATTTAAGGTATCTCAACAACCTAATTTTTATTTAATTAAATATTTACTTCGAAGTACAGAGTAATAGTCAAGGAGCTGAAAGCCAATTTATATTGTACAAACATGCAATTTCAATTCTCTTGAAATCGTTAGAGAAATTTCACTTTAAAAACCGCACTAGCTTTGATGGAGGTCGACAAGGAAGGGTATAGAAGGATTACCGTTTAAATCAGTTTCAGCTAACAAAATACAAATTTTTTATAGTTGGCAACTTTCATTATATTTATTCAGTTTTCTAACTATACTAGGAATCTGAGATAAACTTTAATATTTTTTAACTAATTCAATATCCTCTCATTTCGACTCCATCGAAATTAGCGCGAATGACATACATTTACATACATTTCATTCAACATGATACTTTTCTCTCTTGTGATAAATTCCTCTTAAAATTTCAAGAAAAGCAAGGTTGTGTTCTTGTACAGTGCAAATAAGTAGTGGGCTCGTGGACTAAAATTTATTTCGGCTATGGAAATAATAAAGTTTGATTTCGTTAATACCAATTCTCTATTCGAAAGCCGTCATATTGTTTTAAAGTCTTTTTAGCTGAAATTTATATAACTATTATTTACGTGTTCGAAAGCTCGAATTAAATGTTTGAAGTTACGAAAATCTACCTTTTTGAAATTTACTATTTTTATGTTTAGCTATCTTCTATTCGATCTCTCACCCACGGATAGTATCCCTGTTTTACCCCAATCACATGGCTAACAATCGATTTTTCCATAGGAGAATTTACTCCACCAATTAATTAACACTTTAGAAAAACACAGCTAGTTTTCGTGAAATCGGTAGACTTATTTTATGGGAGAAATTAGTCTACCGATTTCACGAAAACTAGCTGTGTTCTTTTAAAGTGTAAATCGGCTAACGTCCCTAACGATTAAATGTACGTAACGAATAAAGCCGTGAAATAATATGTGTAGATCTAAAACTAATATATAAATTAAATCGCATTAACTTAATACAGTGAATATTAATATCTTTAGGAGGATTTTGATATGTAATACGAAAACAACAAATAGATTTAACTACATCAGCTTTATGAATAAAATAAACAGAAAGTATAGTATTTACTAATAAAGATCTCTTTACAAAATCTGTAATATTAGATTTACTAGATTGGATTAGATTATATTGGGATCTTTGAACGTGATTGCCCATAAAAATAAAAACAATGTCACAAATAAGAAAATAATACCAAGGAATATTATAGTAAAACTTGATTGTGAAGAAGGAAATGCGCACGTCATGAGCCTAACTCTAGACGATGATATATATCTCTTGTCCCAATCCTGGGATCTGGCCGTTATGATCTCACCGTACCGTCACTTCCACGTCTTACAGCCAAGTTTAGTTCCTGCGGCACGTAGAGGCTTTACATTTTCATGTAAGGTGTTCACAATTTTAAATTGTAGACCGTGCTTGTATCCATTAAACTAATAGGCCAATCATACATTGAGTCCTTTTCAGCTTAATACACAATAATAAAAACCATAATAACCTATTGAGTAAACAATTTCCATCAGAACATAAATTAACACCAATTATAATAAAACAAAATTATTTGTAATTTACTTCAAAATATATTGAATGTGCCATTAATTGAATAAAATTTATTAATACTTCTTCACTTAAATCGATTTCATTTCCGAATTTAACATTACTGTATTGTATTTCAAGCGTAAATTTACAGTAATATCTACTCGTAATTTTACTGAAACTGATTCAGTTATTGGTTTTTACTGACATATTTTGTACTCCGGCTTCCCTTCCATTCAGCTATAATTATTATTTAAATTGTCTTGTTCTAATTACTGATCATATTTTTTTGCTTTGTAGATACGAAAAATGTAATACTAATGTATGTGCTTTACAAATAAAACAGCAACAAATGTAATTATCTAGCCAACTTTGTATAATTGTTATGTTGTTCCTATAGTATTTGTACCTTAAGGTAGTTGTCAACGCTTTAAACTTTTAATTGGTTATTTATTATTTTAAATATACGCATTTTCAGGGTCAAATGTGATGAAAACTCTTTGTATTTTGTCCACTCTGAGAACATATTGTAAATTTCTTATTACAAAAATAAATTAACTCAATGTGTAATGAAACTTAATAACAATATTTCAATATCCAAATTAACAATGTTCAATTTATAAATCTTTTTAAAGATTGATACAGTGCATTATAAGTTTAAATATAATCACTTGTTCAGAGCGAGTAAGCCTATGGAAGTGAAGTTGATGTTGATACAAAGACATCTCTGAGCCGAGAACATCATATTGAAGAGCACTGAAAGGAACGCCGGCACTCACAAGAGCAGCGAGTAACCCTCGAACTCAGGAACAAAGAATTCAGCACCGATTCAGGCTTTGAGGTGGCAAGCTCTCTTGCTGTAATTACTATTGCGATTTTCCCAGTCCCTTGAAAATATCCAAGTTCACATTTTGTTTCATTTTCATTTAGGATTTTAGATTCGAAGTGAAACCGTTTACAAGATTACTCACAAATCTTGTGTTTTAAGAATGACAGCTCTGAATATATTATTTTATTATGCTCTTTCATGCTTACATGCTCTTTATACCATACGAAATATACAAGTATATTGATTGAAAAGCTTGATCTTGAGGTTTTAATATTTTTGATAAATATTGTATAATCTGTAAGACCAATATTGCTAAGTATTAAACCGGATTGCAACTAGTTTCATTTCTCACAGCAATGTTCACATGCATTATTAGTAAATGTAATGTTTCGTAGAATTTTTAGTGACTTTGAATTAAGTTCTCTGAAACTTGTTTTGAGATAATCCAGTTAATGGAAAAACTAACTTGACTTCTCTTTGGATGGGTAATTGTTGTCCTTCCAAGTAGCATGCTTTTTGAATTTTGTGGATGGGTGAGAATAATTCATCATGAAACCATTGGCCCCAAATTAAATGACATTAAATATAAATCGTAACTTCGCCTGGTAATCCATGTTTTCAACAATGGCATATCGTTATTTTAGACTGCTACTTTCAGAGTAGTTGTGTAATACTTAGACGTAACCTCGTTAAAATATGGTTTTCATAAATAATAGAACCCAAGTATATTGTTCCTGATTTATCTCTACTTATTATCTCAACTACATAACTTAATATGATGTGGAATTTCAGTGAATGATTGGAACGCGTCTCCCATGACTTATTTTATTGATTTTCCTATCCAAATCTAAAATTTTTGAATATATCAAGGACGTCTCTTGAAGACCTTAGCATATTGTACCGTACCCACAAGTATTATAGTTCAAGTAGTGCAGTTTAATAAACAGCTAATAATATAGTACGAGAGCGTTAGGCAAAGTCTCACGAGCCCGTTGATAGTAATACAATTCTATATCTGTCCATCCAAACGCATTATAAATTTCAAATGAGTTAAGGGATTCAAATTTGAAGTTAAATTGTACCTCTAATATATTTACATCATTATTGAAAATAGCACACGTTTGGCCATTGAGAGTCAATTCCTATGTGTTAAAAAATGACATTGAAAATGGCAACGTAAAACATTTTAAGATGTTGCTTTTTTGGATTGGTATATTTCATAGAATGCTTAAACGTTTTAGTTTAATTCGCAGTGTCATCTTCATTGTGACAGGGAAGTCAAGTGGCAGGTAGGACTTTCATTTCATAATAAACTACAAGGTTAAGAGCTTTTTCTGTGGTGTTAATTTTTTCGCACCGGAAATCGCATTATTATTTAGAACACAAGTGAAACTGCGGTCTGAAATGTCTGTGATATCACGTGATTAAAAAGCTGATACAATTTGTTAAAAATAAGAAAAGTCTTAACAGAATCAGTTGACTGTTGTTGAAAACTGTATACATTCTTCTATTTGGAGGACAAACCAGAAAACCTCTCTTGGAAACCAAAAAAGATTGAAAATCTTTTCCATAATCTATCAAAAACAAAACAAGCCCTAAAATTACATTGTTATTTAGTATTTTTTACAACATTCTGATCTGATAAAAGTATTCAGAGGCAATAAATTTATAAAATGAATATTGATAATTTTTGGGAATAATCTTCCTTTTCCACAAGTATTTTTCATTAATTTGCAACTATTTCAGGCCAATTGCATTTCTGATCAAGTTCAGAAAACAAAAAGTGGAAATTCAACATTTTGGATGTTTAGTAAGCTAAATTAGATGTGGCACAACAACAATATTTTCAATTCAGCACAGCAAAAAACTGCATTAAGCAGTTCATATAAAAATAATATTATATAGATGTTAAATTACAACAAACTCAAAAGTATCCCTATTTTATAAGTGAAAGTTATATAACCATGTGAGAAGACTCGTCCAGTTATAGAGTGATACATTAGGGTTAATTTCAACGAGATGGATATAAAGTGTAAATTTGTCAATACCTGGCTAATTGGAGACATTACTGAGTGAATTAATTCAGCTCACAACTGTGAGCTCCATTACAGCGTACAATGTGCCGCCATTAGCACCTAGCGCCGCTGTTAGGCCCCGGCTTTTGTTCCTGTCTGATAGCGTTGTTAATGATTGCTGCAGCGTGCAATAATTAGATTTTCACATAAATGCAAAAACATCAATTACCGACCAGAGCAGTGACTTTCAGTCTTGTGAGGATTAATGAGTGACTATACATGCCAGCCTAAGAAGATAAATTACAGTTGGTATTGAGTTGTTCGTATGCCCTAAATATTTTGTAAAGGTTCAGTTTAGCCTTTATACTATAAGAGTAAAAAATGAGTCACATACGAATAATGTGACTGTACATTAGGCTTTTTATAGAAATATAAAAATCATTAAAATAGAGCAAAAGCATAAGGTGAAATATGCAGCTATTTTAAAAGGACCAAACAAATATTTAAAACTGGGATTTGAAAGTCTTAAAGTGTATTTTAATGTCAAAGATTAGGGTATTCCTTAGTGTACACCATTTGCCAAAGATAAAGAGGGTACATGTGAGAATTTAAAATTGATACTCTCTATCGCCTAAACAAATGTTTTACTTGTTTTAATCAAATAAGCATCTGTCTCTCTCTCTGTCTCTCTCTCTCTCTCTCTCTCTCTCTCTCTCTCTCTCTCTCTCTCTCTCTCTCTCTCTCTCTCTCTCTCTCTCTCTCTCTCTCTCTCTCTCTCTCTTTTGTGAGCTATGAACTGAGCTATGAGCTCATATAAAGTAATATAGTAAAAATAAAGAATCCTATTTTAGATTATAAAGAGTGATATCTAGGAATGAATAGTATTGTTACTCTATTACCCTTATATTAGTAGTAATTTATACAATTTTAAAATATAGATCTTTTAAATAAATACATGTAAAGCCTCTACGTGCGTCAGGAACTAAGCTTTGCTGTATGACGTGGAAGTGGCGGTGGAGTGAGATAATCCCCTGACGGCCAGATCCCAGGATTGGGAACCGAGATATATATATCATCGTCTAGAGTGATGCTCATGACGTGCACATTTCCTTCTTCACAAGCACGTTTTACTATTTTCACTATAATATTCTGTGGTATATTTTTCATATTTGAGGCTTTACTCATATTTTTTCCAGTGGCGCAGTGTAAGTAGCTACAACAGTTATCTCGAGATAACCGGATCAAGCAGCGTCGAACGTGGCTACAGCTTGGATGTGACCGCTGAGCGATCCTGTGCTTGCAAGCATCCTGTCTTCCCGGCCATTGGTGGTGGTTCGGAAGTAACCTTTAAGCCTTAACTTCTTAGTCCTAACTTTGCCTGGTAAAATAAGACATCTTTACTTTACTTATTTTACTTTATTTTTATCGGTAATAGAGGACAGAATGATGTTTTGGAGATCCAAATTGCGTTAATGATAAAAATAAACTCGTCAATAGGAGAAAGCTAAACTAAAATGTAGTTTTATTTAGTTATTATATATTGTTCAACAGGAATTGATTCCTTGTTTGAAGTTTTTTTTTGACGATGGAAGGATTGTGAAGGAAACAGGATTTTCCGGACCTTTGAATTGATTTTATCAGTGTTGTTAATAGTGGCAGGGTACTATTTTTGAATAGCGATTCGAAACAGGAGGGTGAAATTAAAAAAAAATTATATATGTAATAAAAACTTTTTTGACGGTTAAATTTACACAAAAAAGTTAATCCGTCAGACATGTAAATATTAATATTAATCAGTCAAATAATATTAAAATACTTAATATTTTGAATTCAGATAAATAAGTTTAATAACTGAATTAAAACTTGTAAATATCGACCACACAATCGGTTTACAATGCACTTCGAGTATACACTTCACTAAATAAATATGGGATATCGGAAATACCTGAAATTTACCCCATTTTGTTTATATTTTATATATGTCCAATTAAGTAAGTTTACATGTCTGTGTCAAATCTTTTACATTATTGACGAATCAACCAAAGATTTGGAACCAGAACTGTGTACGAATGAGCAGAACTTGACTATGCTAGCTAACATAATCTACAGCTCGCACAATAATTCCTTGGTTGCTTTACGGTTCACAAAATATATCCTTTGTATCGAGTACAAAAAGGTTCCCGGTGATTGAGTGAGCGGTGGCGATGTTATTGACGGTGCCGTAACAAAATACCAAACAACATACGATATAAAATTCTCAATATATTGGATACCCATAAAAAACTATTGTGTTTAGGATGAGCTGCAGACTTGCCTGACACGGGCCAACGTCACGAACGGTACTGTTGAACACGACGATATCGTCAGTTCTCTAGCACGTACTCTCCTCTGTTATGGGCGCTGTTAAGATGTCAAAACAACATCAATTTAATTTTTACATTAATTTAATATATTACGAGACATATTATTGTAAGGCTGGAATATTTACTTATTATTTACAGTTATTTTATATTAGCGTTTTGCAAGAAATAAATCTTTTATCGGTCTACTTATGCGAAGTTTAAACAACATATTGTAAGGTCCCAGTGCATTAAAAAACAATTTATTTGCTGCAACCCAGACTAGCAAAGATATATCTTGCACAACAATGTTCATCAAAATGAATAAAGTCCGAAAAATATTGTTAAACGCATAAAACTCATTTTTTTAAATTGTCACGTTAAATTGGTAATTGTATTCCTCCTCATATAATTAACGTCACTTCAAAAATCAAAATCCAACTTAATTATACTAATTTATATCTTGCTCGTAACTCATTCATTATGTAATAATTTAATTTAGTTATTTAACTTATTTACTAATTTATATCAGGCGTGAACGCCTTTGAATTTTGAAGTACCTTTTGAGACTTTGAAATTTCGAAACTAATGTAGCATTTACTTCTTTAATTTTAGCTTGTTTTAATTACTGTATTTTTCTGCAAATAACGAATTAAATTACAAATCGAATGTACTTTAAAATAAATCCTGCAAACTTTACAAACTAATTAGCACAATATCATTGGTAAAGCTGTGATTTATCTTCTTATGCCATCATGTATGGTAATTAATTAATCCTCACAAAACTGAAAGTCACTGCTCTGGTCGTGTAATTGATGTTTTTGCATTTATGTGAAAATCAAATTATTGCACGCTGCAGGTATCATTAACAACGCTGTCAGACAGGAACAAAAGCCGGGGCCTAACAGCGGCGCTAGGTGCTAATGGCGGCACATTGTACACTGTAATGGAGCTCACAGTTGTGACCTGAATTAATTCACTCAGTAAATGTCTCCAATTATCCAGCTATTGACAAACTTACACTTTATATCCATCCCGTTGCAATTAACCCTAATGTATCAACCCTATTACTGGACGAGTCTTCTCACATGGTTATATAGCTTCCACTTGTAGTATGGGGATACTTATGATTTTTGGAAACTCAACATCCATATAATATTACTTTTATCCGAACTGGTAAATTGAATATTTTACAGGGCTCTTCACACATCCTAGGTAACATCAGTCAGAGACGCTAAAGTATATGTTGTTATTTTACATCA
Organism: Homalodisca vitripennis; assembly: GCF_021130785.1. Taxonomy (NCBI): domain Eukaryota; kingdom Metazoa; phylum Arthropoda; class Insecta; order Hemiptera; family Cicadellidae; genus Homalodisca; species Homalodisca vitripennis. The sequence continues at coordinate 28,407,258 of NC_060211.1, forward strand.
AAATAGAAATTTCAACTGAACTTGTGAGTTGAGCTATTTAAGAAGCTTGGATAACTGTTTTGATTTCAATCAAGTAATATAATAGTTTAAATTATCTGAAAGTTGTATATCTCGAAGCTTCTTGGAACTTGTACTTAGTCTCTATATGTATTTCAGTTTTTAACAAAATCCAACTAATGTTATTTTTTTGGTAAATGAGGTGTTTAATTTTTGGTTGGACATACAGTATATTATATTAGGCCTAATAATTAAAAAGGAACGTGTGTAATAATATTAAAGAGAATTCTCTAACTGAAATGGAAACAAAAAATCGTGTCAGTGCCTTTTTTTAGTCTGTCTGATAGAACGATTCTAAAAAATTGTTCTATTATACAGGGTGTAAGAAAAGTTCTGCACGGGCTTTATAATTTCCGAAACGATTACAATAATTTAGCCAAGTACAATCAAGTATGATCCACCAAGTATGATGTACCAAGTATAATCAATATCACTTGGTACATCATTACTGTACAAATGACTCTACTTTTAAAAGTAATTGCAATTTTTTCGTCATGTCAAGGGGATGGCCCGCAAGGAGTCAGAAGGACGTCTTAAATTTGAGCACAGATCGAGTAGTACATTGATTTATTTTTACAGTAATAACTCTTGTGCTTATTGTTAACAGAGGAATTTCCAAAATGTCTTTTAGTTTTTATTTTGCAAAATTAATAAAGTTTTAATTTTTTCCCTAAAATTTTAGACTTTGAAAATATTTTAATTCAAAATCATATACTGCAGGAAAATTTCCTCTGCTATGAACAAAGAGATTACCTAGATATCGTGAAACAGTTATTGAGAAAAGAATAGATTTATGTGAAAAAATTAACTTACGAGCAAAGAAAGAAATATTTTAAAATGGTATGATGTTTAAAAATAAATTACAATGATGCATCCCAGCACCACAGGAGGGGTTGTTTGGGTCTTCCTGTTCCTTATAGAGATTATCCAGCTTATTTTTTGCAAGATGCATTTCCTGTTTGCATTTTCTTAGAATTTATCGAATAGGTTCCTCAGCTTTGACTATTCCTAGTTCATCCACTTTCTTTATTCCATCGACACAGTTAGCTCCAGGTATGATGCCAAGCTGACTTAAAATATTTTATTTCACTATATTTTCTTCGTTTTTGCCTCATAACGAATGAAGTTTTGGGTATCTTAGTCCAAACAACATTGTTCAGCGAATAGCAAAACATTTGTGTTATTATAATGTGCTCATGGGGTTATTATAAAAATCATTAACGAATTTAATATCAGATTATTTGTTGGAACTTAAACGCTATGAGAAGATCCGTTTAAAATTTGGGGTTTATGTTTTTGTACTTTATCAACATTTAATTTCTGTCTGTCTGTCTGTCCGTACGAAATTTCGAAAACGAACTGACTAATATACGAAAGTTCGCATGAAGCTATATAAGCAACACTGAGCTCGAGAGTAGTACATGTTATTCAATGGGGTTTGAGTGAGCGTTAATGAATATCTTTACATAGGTCTTATGGGTAACAATTATAAAATAACTAAATAAGTAACACTAAGTTTCGAGATCTGCAATCTGATCTCTTCTTCAGGTAAATAAATAACCTAATAAATAATTAAAAACTAGGTTAAAACAAACGAATTATACCAAAACGTTGTTGGCACGCTTAAGTCAGGATCTTAGTTTGTAATTATGTACAGGGTGACCGCCGGGAACCGGACGTTTTTGGAATTGCTAGTACACGCTCAGCCAAGATGGGAGAGGGGGGAGAGTGTGGTGAATGACCTCGCTATACAATGCCATTTCAGTAGCCATGGAGCAGTGGACATTGGAGCATCGCATGTTTGCGTATGACGCGAAAAAGTATGTGCAAAATGGCGAGTCTGTTACAACGGTACAACAGCTTTTTCGCACTCATTTCAACCTTGGACGCCATGGTACGGTTCCTACCCGCAATACGACAGGAGTTATTTTAAAGAAAAAAATCTCCTGGCCCAAGGAAGACCGTAAGGACGCCGGAAAACGTCGAGAGGGTGAGACTAGCCCTCATTCGAAGTCCAAGTCGTTCAGCAAGAAGACATGCAAGTGAACTAAGGTTAAAGCATGAATCAGTGCGGAAAAGTTTGCAGTGATTTAAAATTTCATCCCTATAAAATGGGTGTTGTTCAGAAGCTAAAGGAAAGAGATAACGCTCAGCGAGAGGACTTCGCTGTTCACATGCAAGTGTTGCTCGAAGATAATGACAGCACAATAATCATTGTGAGTGATGAGGCACATTTTAATTTAAATGGAGAAGTTAACAAGCAAAATCTACGTTACTGGGCAACCGAAAATCCTCGTATAATTCACCAAAAACCTCTCCATTCAGAACATGTAACTGTGTGGTGTGCGGTTGCCACTTTTGGAATTATTGGTCCATATTTTTTTAAGGTGAAAATAGAGCCTCAGTAACAGACAACTCCGAACGTTACACTCACATGCTGAACACTTTCTTACGTCCACAACTGAGAAGACGAGGTCTAGACAGAAATGAACACGTTTATTTTCAACAAGATGGTGCCACCGCATACTGCTCGCTTGTCAATGGCTGTGGTCCGTCGGATGTTTCCAGGAAGGTTCATTTCCCGTTTTGGCGACATCCAGTGGCCCCCAAGGTCACCAGACTTGACGACTTGTGACTTTTTTTGTGATGGTACCTCAAATCACGAGTCTACAACAACAAACCTCGCACCTTGGCAGAGCTACAGGATGCAATCAACACCGAAGTGGCAGTAATTGATCAAGAGCTTCTCGAACGTGTACATGCGGATTTTCGGTTAGAAACCTGCATTCAAGAAAATGAACACCATCTATTTGACGTTATATTCCATAAGTAACATTGTTCTTAAATGGCATGTAAGCACAAACATTTCTATGTAATAAAATAAGTTTTATGTTAAAAAATAAGTGGTTTATGTTTATTTAAAAAACGTCCGGTTCCCGGTGGTCACCCTGTATTATGTTAGTTATTTACCTAAAGAACAGATCAGATTGCAGATCTCGAAACGTAGTGTTACTCATTTCTTGTTTCACTGAACGATGGCAAATGACCGGAAAAATCCTGTTTCCTTCACAATCCTTCCATCGTCAAAAATAACCTTCAAATAAAGAATAACTAAATTTTGTAAAGAAACTGTGTACCATCATATGACTTTTTTTATAAGTGACACTTTTATTCACGGAATAAAAGGGAAATATAATAGACTTAATTCAATTTTAAAAGGCGGTGACAATATTAGACTTAGGCTCACTTTTCCGTTGTAGTAGCTTACAGAAACATTTACACTGCTATGTAACCTAACTTGCAGAACACAAATGTGACCATAACATGTGGCAATGTATCTTGAGAAACAATTCATCTAACACTTTGGAGTTTGCATGATACTTTATTTCTACATAGTAAATAATGAGTTTTATGATGGTGCATCTCCAACCATTGAATTTAGCTGAATGTCACTGAAGTCTATCACTGAGTAGGCTAACACAATTCGCTTATCTGAAGAGAAATGTTTTGTTACCAGTTGTAATGCATAATTTATTTACTGCATACAATAAACACAAAGCCTAATAGAGTTCATAATAATTTATTCCGTAGCCTCTCTTGCAGTTTGTTGTGCCAATGAAACTAATGATGGTTTTAATTAGTTCCCTCATTATGCCAAATTATTATAAATTTATTTAAGTATGAAATATCTACTATCGTATAACCTGACCTTATCCTAAACACAGTAAACACGTCAGAACTATATGTATAAGCTGGTTTATCTAAACAGCTGTTGGAGCAGAGAAACGTATTGATAACTAACTCTGCTGCCATCGCCGTCCTTCACCGACTGTTGACTGCCTGACCTATACTTATCACAGCACACAAGTCAGAATTATCCTTACAACAGCTGCTTTATCTAAACAGCTCTTTGAGCAGGAAACCGAAAGCGATCAAGTGCAATTATTATTAGTTTGAAGTATAAAATTCATTCGTTCTCAACTTTTGAACATAGCCATAGTTTGAAATCATTTCCCGTGCAGCATTTATAAGGCGTATCAGGTGTGTAACTTAATCCTAAGGTACGTTTTGCAAGAAACACTGAGATCATAGAATTTATAATTCGGATTGAAAGATAGTATCCATTTTACTGATGCTCATAATACAAGTGTTGTGACTAGTTTGTATTAATTCGTTCGAAAAAGATGCAAGTATTAAACGGGTTTATAAGTCCGAGTATTTTAATATTAATATTATATTTTTATTTTATTTACTAGATTGGCACAAATACGAGGTTTTATCAACTAGATGGTGATTAGAACTGGAATGTCTCCACGCAGACTCCAAAGTTGTGCGTAAATATAAAGTTGTACAGCAGAGATGGACGTGTGAACTATTGACCTACTTCGATTTTGAAATATAATATGAAAAATCTTTTGGTACAATACAAATACAGTATCTGGTTAATTGAAAATCTTACTTTGCCCATTTTCCGATTGATTAATACATCTATAATTTAGTACGAAAAATCCAAACAAACGTTATTGCACTTCAAAATTACAATTTTGTCCAAACTTTATGGCTTAATGCTGAGATAATTTTTTCTGCAGCACCTAAGCAACATGCTATTTTATTCGGTCTACTTGTTTAACACATAAAAGGACGCTGCCTGGACAAATCCTTTCAGTGTGTCATTTATCAACTCCCTCAGGCTCCCTCCTCCTAGATTCCTGGTAGCCCCTGACTAATGGTACTGACTCTGTTATTGCACATATTTCCCTCTATTTAACAAAGAATTATTAGCTTTTTATAATTTCGAGCAGAACATTGTTTGACGTTAATTTCTTAGAATTTCTTTTTATCGGAATTCTTAAAAAAAAATAAATCTCCTTGTATGAATAAAACAACTTTATTTATGATGTAATGTTATATATTTTACGGACTGAAAAACTGTTTTACAAAGCTAAAATAACAACATAATTATTAATACTGTGCATTGTCTATATTAGTGTATACATTTTAATTTGTTTATTTAAACTAATTAATGTCTTTAGATAAATCTGTATACTACATATTGTATAGTTTTTATATCAATTTGACAAAACTTTATGCTCTGAGTTTGTGTAAGAGAAATAAATAAATAAGTTATAAAATATTACTTAATACATAATTCTATTCATAAAGTTTTGATGATATTCAGGTCATTATTACATGCAGAGTAAAATAAATTTCAATGAGTATAAAAATCTATTCTAGTTTCTTATTTCACGTTTTCCTACTGGTATCTAACTATTTTATTCAAAAACCACTATTCAAAGTCCTAAGAATCTAACGATTTTACATTAATTTAAATTAAAACACATTTTTATCCCTTAAATAATAAATACAACTTGGTTATAAATGTAATTTGTGCTAAATTTCGTGAAAATACATAAGAAATGTGCTCAATTAGTCTACGTAATAGAATTTAATTTAAATTAACCTTAAGACAAATCTTTAATTCCACCGATTACAACATTTATATTACTTTTCAATTAGTTTATTTTGAGAGAAATTTTTACTACAAATTGTAGGAAAATATGGATTTAATTTTGCTTTTGTTACTAATTATGAATCAACATATATCAATAAAAAGACATTCATAAAGGCAAAAGATAAAGTTCTTTAAATGTATTCGTTTCTTACAAACTTCCTGTTATTTCCAGCGTTGTGAATGTTTGAGATACTAGGAATATATTCATCATTGTATTTGAAAATATGAACTAAGAGGAGTTCAATAATTCCGGAATGCCGGTCACAAATAGCGGAGTTCCACTTTACAGTAACGGTTACGGTCGGATATTAAACAAACGGTTACACATCCGGGATACGGGTGAGCCGGATACACGTCACTGTTTAATCCATGCATTTAATATTTTATATTTCGTGCTGTAATTTTCTTCACTCTACAGTGTACTTTTTACATTGTGAGTGAGATACTCTAGCTGATAAATTAGAAGTAGTACAAAAGTTAATTAGTTCTATTGTGGAAATAATGTACCGCTGAATTTATTCATAGGTGAAATTTTTAGGTGTGTAAAATATTTTAACACAAACTAACCTAGCTCTTTATTTCTGTATCGATTTAAATTATTGTCAAAGTCAAATTCCAAATATTCTTCATTTATAGCAATTTAATGATTCGTAATGGTGTCAATTCAGTTAAAAGGAAAATCATTATTTCCAATACACATTATTACAGTTTGTAGTATTCAAGAGTGAGTATACTTTGTTTGCTCATGCTACAAATCCTCTTTGGAAATATGCTGTGCATCTTCCGGCCTATATATGAGGGTTTCTTCTTATATTTATACTTGTGGTGAAGAGGCGGCTGATATCTGGAGAAGTCATAGCTGTGTATGTCCATACACCGTTGCAGTACTTCTTGGTCTGCATGCAGGTAAAGGTCAATTACTCTTGGATGTAAAGGTCAATTACTGTAATGACTTCTGGTTTAGGAAATACTTCCCTGCCTCTGACCTTGAAGATGCCTGAAAGAATTCGAATGGCACAGCAGCCTTTTGTAGCAGCAGTGGAGATTTCTTGCAGATGTCCATCTTCAAGATAGAAGGCCATACCAGAGATGCAACTCGAAGAGTGCAATACGTCACTTTAGCTGTGTCATAATTTATTAATTATATTTTTTAAAACATATAATGGTGTTCAGTTTGCTACAAAGAGAATTAACATGTTAGTTCCATCTGTTGTCATTCTCAGACATTTTGCTTGTTTTTTCGACCTCCACATCCGTTATATCTTGAATTTAATTTTTTTCTGCCGAATAATAGTTGATTAGTTTTACTGGTATTCACTGCTAAGGCATTTTCGTTGCAAAATTCATACGCCATCTTAAGCTAAAAATTGCTAATGCTTCTTGCACTAGCAGGGCTTTATTGGTTTTAAAACATAAACAAAATAACAACACGGCAGTAAAACCTTCATCAACCCGTAAAAAAAGACTGATGATCTAATTTTGTTTTGAGAACTTAAGAACTTTGAGAACTTAAGAACTTCAATAACAGAAACAGCATACAAGACGGGTATTACAGCATATCCCTAGTTTTTACTGAATGGTTTTAACAAAAAGAGACGCATTTTGCTATTATCTTTCACTAACCATAGCAAGACTGCTTTTTCCGGTTACAATTCATAGCAAATCAAACAGTTTTTAAAACTAACAAAATTAATGAATTGCTTAACAAGCTGCTTAATAACTGAGTTGTATTAAATATCATTGTACGAGATTTAACATTTCAAAGTGATCTTTAATTTAATAATGAATTATTACAAATCCCTAAAAGTTACAGGCTACAGTTTGTAATCAAATAAAAATAATGTTGTGCAATGGTCTGAATGAATAAATGTGCAATGGCTTAAATGATCATATGCACTACTTCCTAAATTAATGATCCTTCAACATTTTTATTGCTATTAAGTTGGAATGCTCTATGTAATAATAAAACCAATTTCCAAAAAATTACTACTACATTAAAATTCTATACGCATAAGAATAAGTTTAATATATTTGTTAATACTAATTGTGTCATAAGCCATAGGAATATTGGAAATAATTAAGTAAATAAGGTTATAATATGATACAAGAGTTCTTGTGCAATACTATGCTGTGATAGACAATATATTTTTACAATAATTCTACATATGCTACATTGAGTAGAATAAGTTTTCAATACATCTTTGATAAATATGAGATAGTTCCAACTCTCCATAAAAATATAGATTTGGACATGTAATGAAATAACGTAGGTTAAGGGAGAATTTTATTGCGTGCAATATATATTTTAATGAAACTTATTAATATTTGCCACGAACATGGATAATGTCTAATAATTTTTTTGAATTTGGTTGAGAATTGACATTTAGACGAATTCCTTAGAGAATTATTATTGCGTATATGTAAAATATAACTACGTCAATATTAAACTTCTTATAAGATACATTCGTAAAATTGTAATGGGAAAAGAACACGTATATATAAATAAGCAGAATAAAATTATATTCCTTCTTCTTTCAAAATTAAAACAAAAATACGAGATTTATGAGTGTACCAAGTAATCTTATAAACGGTATCACTTCAGATCTAAATACCGGAATGTAAATGAAACAAAATCTGAACTTGGATATTTTCAAGGGACTGGGAAAATCGCAATAGTAATTACAGCAAGAGAGCTTGCCACCTCAAAGCCTGAATCGGTGCTGAATTCTTTGTTCCTGAGTTCGAGGGTTACTCGCTGCTCTTGTGAGTGCCGGCGTTCCTTTCAGTGCTCTTCAATATGATGTTCTCGGCTCAGAGATGTCTTTGTATCAACATCAACTTCACTTCCATAGGCTTACTCGCTCTGAACAAGTGATTATATTTAAACTTATAATGCACTGTATGAACATAAAAAGATAATTAACTTTTTGTTTATTAACCAATAACAAAATATTGTTGATCAGTTTCATTACCCATTAAAAGAAATACAATGGTATAAACGACAGAAGATTTTCTTGTGAATGAATATTTGTTGTATATTTCTAAATATGATAGAATAAAATAGTACAAAGTTTAAGCTCGTTGCCTTATTCATAGACGAATGTGAAGATTATACAAGCCTCAGGAACCTCTTGAATTCAGGAGCCTTGGATGTGAGCCGTGGAAGTGGCGGTAGGGTGAGATAATCCCCTGACGGCCAGATCCCAGGATTGGGACAAGAGATATATATTGTCAATATATATCTCACGTCTAGAGTGAGGCTCATGACGTGCACATTTTCTTCTTCACAAGCACGTTTTACTACTTTCACCATATTCATTATTTGGTTTTTCATTTTTGTGAGTAGTTTTTTTCATTTCTTTATGCGATTAAGGGTACAAAGATATCATGTAGATCCCATGCATTGATTTGCTTGATAGGTAAACGTAAAAATAAATTAGTAAAGTTATTGTAGAAATTAAACCAAAATATTTTCTAATATTTATTATTTTGTTATTTTATTTACTTAATAAATGGTAATGATCTGTTTTGAAGGGTATCAAAATGTATAAAATGTTGAGCATGCCAAATTTTACGTGATAAATTTGATACGTTCATAGTCAAATTTTCACTCACAAATAATAATTATATAAATTATATTTTTACTATTTTACTATTTGAAATTTCAAAGATTAGACTCTGTGAGCCTCATTTTCAGCACAATTATAAGCACAATATTTTACAATTTATTAGGATTACAGTTGATTGCAAAGCTTTGTTTGGCATTTTATATAGATAAAATATAAATATTTTATTTATATTTAAACTATCCTTATGTGGTTTTATTGAGTGGGCGAATTTAGAAAGATATTATTATTAAACTACAAATTATTCTTCAGCATGTAGTTATTATAATTTATTTATGAGTTCTAGTTGTTGTAAGGCACTGAACAGTTCCTTTTTTATTATTATTAATTGTAAACCTACTATTTTATGACTTGTAAGTTTACTGTACTGTTTTTATACTGTACTGTATAAAATATTACGGGAGGCGAAAGCCAATTTGTGCACTCTAGTTTTCGGTGATATTGATAGTCGGGATTATTCTGATAGGGAAGAAAAGGGTTAAGGGCATCACGTGGTAAACGTAAACCTTTTACATAACATACTTTTTATGTTGGCACATTAAAAAAATCAACCATTAGCTACCTAAAAACCAGTTGTAATCACTGACCCATCGAAATGAAGGGTCTTAATATGAACGAACTTTTCAGTATTGATCTATTCGGTTGAAGCTAATAAAGCGGTGGTCTTGCACCTAAGATTAAGAATAATTATGTCAAAATGGCGTTGCTTACTGGGTGTACCTGTAATCTGAGATTATCTTGTTAGGCAATAACGAGCGCAGCTTCTTCTCGCGGCCTCGTCCTGGCAAACAATTAGGTCTTTTCCCGGCAATTAGTGGCAGTTAGTAAATCACCTTCAAGCCTTTATTGATCCAAGAGTACTTAAAATATTTGGGAGTTTTGTTGTCATTGTACGATATTAATTAATTGCTGTAATTTGATGATTTATTACCGTGCAGTGGCTATATATTACTGCTAAAATAGTGTTATTACTTTTAAAGGAATTTTATTACACTCTCTTGTAAAGCATTCCGATTTACATGGGATAACGCTGTGTTTAGTTAATTCATACAGCAATAGTATCAGCCTAAACTCCCCAGAGGGTTTAATTTTGACTGGTTTATACCTTCCACTTGAACGCACACAGCAAAAGAAGATGTGTCACTTAAATCTGGGCAACCTTATTCAATGTAAGTTGAATAAGCGGCAAATTACCAGTTCAAAAGCAGCAAATAACTAACCAGGAATGTCGAGATTCTAGGGTATAAAGGTAGTTCGATAGATATATTCTACTGCGGGAGATGACTGTTGGAGTTGCCAGCCTAAAGATAAGAGGCTGGTTCAGAGCAGGCTCTCTCTTCTTCTGAGGGGACAAGACTTGAGATTAGTGCCCTAAATTCTTCCTCATAGATCTCGACAGGAGGCGGCCCCTACCCCAACCTTACCCATCCAGAATATCCTTTCACTTCGGAAGCAGCGCAAAGGTCCTTATAGGACTAGGTGCAATTTTCTAAGCTTCTTGTTATAAGAAAATAAAAACAATCGCCCTCAATAAAAGCTGCTCAACATCAACAAAACTGATAGGTGTGTCCTATTTTTTCTGTTTGTTATCAAATTCGTTAACCAATAACATGCGTTGGTGAGCAATGCATTATGGTAGTTTTTGTGAACTATATCTTTGATAAGTAGAAAATAAAGGCAAGTTTTTTTTTAGAAATATTTTAAATATCCTACATTTATTTTACCTCCTGAATGGATATATTACTGTTATATTATTTAACAAAATAACAATTTATTAATGTTGTGTTGCTTCTTTTTATTAATAAAAGTAGAGATAATCCCACACATACAACAGTACACTCTATAGTGAACAAAATTAAAGCATGAAAAATATAAAACATTAAGTGCATCACTGTTAAAATAATGTGTATCCGGCTCACCTCTAGCTCATCTCGGGTGTGTAACGTTTGTTTAATATCCGACTGTAACCGTTCCTGTACAACGTTATTCAGCTATTTTTACCGACATTCTAGAATTATAGAACTTGTCGTAATTTATATATAACGAGGTGTATCCACATTTCTTCGTAAAACATTTCAATGCTTTTTAACACGAAAATTAGTAAGTAACAAATAACTTTATGAAGTTTGATTTTCTGTATTCCAAAATCATTTATACTAAATATACATCTTTAAAATTTTGTTACGGTAAAATTACACCTCTCTAAAGTAACTTCTCTGAAATCAGGAGAAGTAAAAAAAAACATGTTTTACCACTCAACTAGTTAAATAAAATGTATCATGTTAATACTTAATATAACACATAGAACTATTGAGTTCATGTTAAGATTCTAAGTTCGTAGAATCCCATACAATTTCTAAAATTGTATTGTAAACATAAATTTGAATAGTGCTTTCATATATACCGTTTACGACATTTCCTAGGTAACTAGTATTGTATAATAGGGTAGGGTACGATAAGCGGACCCGGTTTTTTATATCGAAATTGGCAAACGATATTACTTAATCATAACAATCGATACGCATTAATTATTTTGAACAAATAAATTAAATAATCAATATCAACAGCTGTAAACAGTTTCAAATAATACACGTAAGGTAATATTTCTATTTTACATATAAGTAACATTTGATTATTAAAAATGGCAGTTAATTTTAGAAAACTACACGACATTGCTTTGAAAGATGATAAGACATGTTTTACGTGGCTTCAACATGTTGGACTTGTACCGAAAAATCCATTATGTGAAATTTGTGGGAAAGAAACAACTGTAACTGTGAGAGGAGCAAATATGGTCGTCTTCAGTTTTCCAAATTTTGCTTATAATAATTTGTTTAATCACTGTAAGTATTAAATCCATATTTTAATTTAAAACATGATTGTTTATTGAGGACTATAGATACTTTTATATCGATTGATAGTCTACGATTTGAGATGCGAATATTAGGTATCGATGATTACATTCTTCGATATAAAAAACCGGTTCCACTTATCGTACCCTACCCGTATAATATCAAAAGCATCATTTAAAAATCCCAATTAATTCCGTTCCAAACGAAGAAAATGGTTGATTCTAAGTTAAAGAGAAATGGTTGCAATAAATACTGAAAATCAGTGTAAGCACCATTACTCAAGGCCGACATAAAATCTAAGAGGAGGAGCTCTGAGGAAAGGAATTGATTAATGACGTCCTGAAAGGATTGCCCAGGTGCTGTCCCTTCCTGGCCCAACACAGGTGCACTAAGTAACACAGTGTGTGCTTCTTATTACTGCACAGCTGGGTAATAGTGTGTAGTGATGAAAGTAAATAAGTTTTCATTATACACTTTAATCTAATATATAATTATTTTTCTCGTTCTTTTAGTAGTCCTTACTTAATACATAATAAATATACACAACACAATTGAATTGTAGACAATTAATTCATTAAAAAGGCTATGAATTGTTTGTTCCAATGTTGCGAACCAACAAGCATTTTCTTTATTTAAACTAACTGTCTTCAATACATGACTGAAAAGAGAAATAAATACAAATGTTAAAAAGAATATGGCGCACAGAAAACTCATTATTTATGAAAATTTGGGTGACTCTGTGAACCAAACACTATCTGTTGTCAAGAATTTGGAATTTAGTTTTATGTACAGGAATAATATATGCAGGAATAAGAAATAAATTCAATAAAAAAAAAAACGGTTACTTAACGAAACTGAAACTAAACTTGCAATGGTACTATGGTGTATAACCTAATTTGACAAATAATTGCTGAAAGTGTTACCCTGGTGTTGAAATGTATATGGAATGTTACTTTTTAAGAGCAAAACTTTAATTTAAAGTAATAGTGGAATTTCTTTGTTCTTTTTATATAAACTTCATGTATGGTAACAACAACAAAATGAACATTAAAAACTAAGCCAATAAAATGCTTTTTAAACTTTAATTTCTAAGTTTAATAAGGCTGGAATAATTATTACAAGCTGGAACTAAGCTAATATCAGACTTTTATGTATTTTATGGGATATTGTGATGCGAATAATAAAAAGCGCAATGCATATTTATGTCTAAAATGTATTGTAATGGTTAATAAAATCATGGAGTAATGATAATAATAATAATAATAATTTATGTATATATTTATTGAAATAAATAAATATTATTGCCGTTTATGTTATATTTACGATCTTACTCAACTTAGAATTATTGGTAATGTTTGTACTAATTTATAACTTGCCAATAAAATCACGTAGATACACATTTGCGGCATGGGGATTTTTATTTTATTAAATATAACATGGTTTATTTATAAAAAAATTACTATAAATATAATAAAAAATAATAGTGGATATTTTATGTGTAACACCTGTGAAAATACAGTCCGATTTATCATTTAACTCAATTCTTTTCTGTTACAGGTGAGTTTTTTACTTCCAATATTTTATTGTTGGTAAGTAATTAAGAACGAATGAAAACAGTAGTAACAGTAGGTTTGATGGGTAATTTTATTAGTATAGAACAAACGAAGTAACGCATGTTAGATGTATCTTGTTTGTAGTGATTAATCTATATACTCATAAGCTACTGTTATTTAGAAATTTACAAGAAAACTGTCTTTTTGGTAGATGTAATGGGTTTCTACGTTTTATTTAAAAAATTTTATAATAGCACGCAAAAGATCAAAAATGGATCTTAAGTGTTAAAAAGTACTTAAAAATAGGTATTAATATTTTTATGTTAGAATATATTCCGTGGTAACAATTTCAAGGAGTCTTCAGATGGTATTGGCGTAGTACCTGGAGTGAAATATGTGGCACTTCCTAGTAAAATAAATAACTGTTCTGTTATTGTATTCAACAATAATTATTTTTAGTACTTCTGACAATCCAACCACGCCAGATACAACTGCAATATTGGCTGGATGATACAACAGTGTTGTCTCTCTTCGTAATCGAGCTATATATTTATAAACATTAAACTACACCAATCTCAATTAGAGATTGACACTGATGGAATTGAATAATTAACAAAAATGAAAGTTTAATGTATTGATGTCACTTTCACCGTCATATTCGGAACGTTCAGCGATCGTTTTAGAACAGAATTATATACATTGTGTACGTATAAAATCAGAGCGTATGGCGTTTTAGGTTTATTGATGCTTATTATTATATAACCTTCTGAGTAACCATTTGAATAATTAATTGAAAATTGAAAGTCTTGGACTGTCCGCTTATTCTTAACAACTATCTTACTTGGACGAATTAATAAAAACTAATTAAATTAATCTTTCGTTTTTTAAAATTTAATTTTGAAGCCGGTTACCTCTGATTTCCTTTGTAAACAGGTTTCATCTCGATACCGATTACAAATTCTGACGTACATTCTACTACGATTTTAACTCCAAAATTATTATATCTAATATTTTCAAATTTTAACCACTTTAAATACGATATTGAATATTAGCTTGTACAAAAATACAATTTCGTTTTTCATAAGACAATTTAGGAATGTCGCGTAACAGGATTTCACTGAGGTTGCTTGGAAAATTTAAAATCTAAACCTCATTTCATGCTTTAAACATATAGTCTTACAAACAATTATGCAAAAAAGACTATTTTTACATCTCCCAGCAGATAAAATAGAAACTGTATTAGTCTCCTGAGCGATAGGCTTCAATAACGCTCAATCGAATTTCATGGTTAGACATTTACCATTATAGAACTCATTGTTATGCGAAAAATGAAGTATTATGCAAAATTACAAGTTAGCAAACGAAATATTTCTTGATATATCTTGTCACATGATACACTCACACTTTTGTTCATTAAGTTAAGTTCATAAAGTTTTAGAGCAGTGTTAAAATCATGAATTAGGGAGGGTATTACAACTCAAGAGTGCGCCTAAAATCAAATCGTATCACAATTTATTTATAACACCGAATTCCACTCTATTATTGTTTTTTTTATTTGAATAGAAACATCACATGTTAAAACCCCATATGACTGTAACTCAGTTTGTTTACAGATTTATCTATTTTGCGATTTTCTAGTCGGCAAACAATGTTGCTCATAGACAAATTAAAAAATATTCACTAACGCTTTAGTGACTAGGACCATAATTGACCTCCGTGTTGCTCGTATAAAAATGAAGCTTCAAGAACGTTTTCAAATTTATATATTTTGAATTCGTTTTCGATATATTTTGCGGACGGTTGTAGTCGATAGACAGACAGACATACATAAAGATAAGCAAATATAAATGAAATTTTTCAACACCTCTAGTGATAAATTTCGCTTGCACTTTTATGAGTACTTCGCTAACGCTCAGGCAATGTGGACCATTATTGAAATTTTCACACGGATTTGTAACGGATCCATACATGAGAACTTTTCTTTTAATTTGGATTATGAGTTCCGGCTGCTTTTACTAACTTCTTCATAAAGTTTATTATGATATTTTTGTAATGTTATTATTAAAAGTATCGTCGTTTTTGTGTGTCGTAGATTTGTTAATCTAGAAGAATATAAATTATACTTTATATACTGATCAGAAGATCAGAGGTTAATCCAACTTTTAATATAGGATTTTTACGGCGGCATATTTTAAACATTTTTTCAAAATTGCAGAAGTTAACCTTTCGAATGAGGCCGAACTCAAACCAAGTTTATTCCAGAAGCCTCAGAGTAAGAACATGTGAGAGCGGGCTGAGCTTATAATGATGTTTACACTGTATTTATCTAAGCTATATCCTCCTGTGTACAACTGACTACATACGACATGTGACTGCACCCTCGTTTCGTGATATGGACTTAACTACATGTTAAAGTACCAATAATCAAGTACAATACATTTATTTTTACTCCTATTAAGTACATACATAATTTTTAAATATACTAAATAGAACGATAGACGCTACTTTTGCTCATACTAAGCTGGAAAATTAGCCATAGAAAGCGTTGCTTCAGCTTTAATGTATACGAATGATGTGGTAATAAGGTAGCTTAGTAACCATAAACACATACGTGACAAATTTGCTACGCTGAAAATAGTGTTATTGTATCATAAACTGGATTAAAGAAGAAATAAAAAATTATTAGTTTATTTTCAACGTGGATAGGCGTAGCAGTTTTGAGTAAATGATTTCATGTATAAATACGTAAAAAGACGAATCATTTACAAAAACATTGAGTGTTTTTTTTCTCATGGTCCAGAAGTGCAAAGGTGATTTTGCCACCATCCTATGTTAAGAACATTTAATCTTAACACAAAATTTCTCTTAAGTCTAACACAATTAAGTCTTTCGTTTTTCAAACAGGTATTTGAGCTACAATCTCACTTTAGTTTGGTTATTGGTCGAACATTACTCGTGACGCTGGAAAATTTGAAATTTTGTCTGCCTGTCTGTAACACTGTATCTCAAAAATGAACTGACCTGCAGACTTTTAATCGTGTAAAAAGCTACATTTCTAAATGAGGAACACTGAGTTCGAAGATGGTATTTGTCATTCCATAGGATTTGGCTGAGCGTTTGAAAATATTTCTAAATTAGACTTATGGGTATCCATGATAGCAACGAAGAAATAGCACAATATATAAATTTGTAAACAAACATACATATATGATAAAAACGAGACATATAAAAATACTGTAGTTCAACTATATCAACACATGCAGTATAATCACTCGGTGAGTATAAATTTATAATTTAAACACTCACATGAAACCTAATGTAATGAATCCGAATGTATCATGTGGCAAGATATTTGGAGAAAGATTTCATCTGTAAACTTTAAATCTTACACGAAATTTTATTTCTATATAGACAAGAATGTGTTCTACGATGTATTATTTTTGTGTCAACTTCTTTTTTGTACGATTGCATTTCTTTCTATTTCTTTGTATTTGTCCACATGAGATATCGAAAATGAAATGAGCTATAGTTTTGAAACTATCCAAGTAAACTTAGTGAACCCTGTTACGACACGTGGATTGGGGCATGTTTACCTTGTTTAAATACATATGGCAGAAATAAAGTCAAACATAGTTTTTATACATGTGTGGTGTTCATATTCAAACATAAACTGTATAAACAACGTTGGTTAGTAGCCACTGAACTTTAGTCTCATAAATATAATATAACTACACATACGCTCTTACTTTTGAACGTAAAATCATAGGAAATATAATAATTTATATTATTAAGTTTTACAAAAAAATAATAAAAAGGCGTTCGGTTTTGTATTAAATATATCTTAAAAACGAAACATGAAAGAACTGCAAAATAAAATACATGGACTTAAACGAATTTGAGGTGTAACCTTACTAACATAATGTAAGAAGAATCTTCCCTCGTTTCTTTACAGCTGGCTTGGACCATAGACAAAATGTATGTTCTCAAGAAAAGCTACACCTATAGTGTATACAAGCAAAGTGTATATGTATATAAAAGACTATAGTGTATGTAAAACGCTACACCTATAGTCTACACATATAGTGGGGAATATTGTTAGTATTTTGTTTTGGCAGATGATTATATTTATTTTCAGTGTATTGAAAAAACACTATATAAATATTAAATATAAATAACATGTGATAATTAACGATGTGATACTAAACGGTGTGTGATGTCGACTTAAGTAATCCCGACGCTGAGTCTCGGCTGACTCCTAGGAGTGGGACCACATCAGGATCTGGTCTTCCCGTAAAGGCCCTGCTCTAATGCACAATCTGAGACGTCCCAGGGCATTGCTGGACGACCTTCCCTAGACGCTTCACTCATCTAGACTTGCCGTCCATCCTCAAACTCCACCGACCACTTACATCTTCCTCATTGTTCATCTAGTTGTTATCGACCTATCTCCGTTAACTACACTTCAGCAATTTACCATTCTCCCCCACTAAAGTGTATGCTAAAATATAATGATGACTGATGCTTTGCTCTCCAGCAGTCGTTGGGACATTGTTTTCAGAAGCTCTGAGGAGAACCACCCTGTCTTGCACGGTTCAGTTAAAGGTTCAGACTTGACTAATTACATATGACTAATGAGATGTTAAAAACATACATGATTATAAACGTACGATTATTTGGAACATATATAACTGCAATTAATCATTTCTTAAATGAAAAGTTCACGTTATAAATGGAATGTCCGTATGCGAAATGAATTTAAAATCTTGTTTAAAGAAGGAGAAAGAAAAGTAACGTTGATTGTTGATGAATGAAATCATATGTTTAATTGTTTATAGCAACATGTGAAATTGTGTATCTCGCACTATCTAAAACATGTTTATAATAGTTGCAGCAACCGTATCTACTAACAAATAAAAAATAAAAATACTTTTGAAATTAATTTTTAAATATATTTAATATACATAGTGAAATTAAATTCAGAGTTTCTTGTTAATTGAAACCGAATAATAACAAAAACTACGTACCTTCGTCACACAGTCCAAACTGTAGTCATACACGTTTGACTACAGTTTCAACTGTCTGATGACAGTAGTACGTAGTTATTGTAACTTGTTAACCCGCAGTTCAGGGCTATATAATATGGGAAATAATGAAACCAACTCTATACACAAAACACCATACATCCGTTTCCAATGGATAGTCCATTTCGTACTAAAACTTCATATTTTAAAAATCTCTAAACTGAAAACCCTATCGTTATTAGATGACATGACCTTTGCGGGTAAATCAGTAACAAGTTTTCCGATCTTCTCCCCGAATAAGTTGGCGAACAAAATTCCTTTTAATTCAACTCTTATATGGAAGAGCACCATCTTGTACCAAATAAAGTTAGTATTTTTATAAAGAAGATTATTGTATATCTCAGGCAAAACCAATGTATAGTTAGGAAACTGTCGATATTGTTTATGTGCAGAAGTCCTTAGTAAAATGACTTTAGAACCTCAAGTTCAACCTCTAAACCAACGTCGAATAATCACTTTTACTGTATTTTGAACTTTTCCTGCTTTGATAACTTGCTATTGATATAATGTTCGAAATAATTAAAATATCTCAAAATTCTTCAACTTTTCGAGAATTACCTTCACGTGGTAAGTGAATTATTACTTAAAACCTGGAAGCTGTATTGGGACTCTATATGTACTTCTTGAGTTACACGGTATTGTCCACCTTTACTCATCCACCACATCATTAAGTTTCAATATTTTCCCCTCACAGCTCAGAGAGTACTCGCAATGAATCCTCATATGAGGTACTCTGTGGCGGTCGCCCGAGCGCCTCTAGAGCTGACGATAGATTTATGTAAATGACTATGAGGGTGGCGTGTAACACCACCACCAGTTGATTATGGTGGCGCGCGCACGCACGCACAGGCCCGCCGACCGCCAGTTGCCGCCCGAACTCTGTACTGTACATACCGGTGGCGTGTTTTGTGTTCGCGGTTATTTTAATTTCCGTTCGGATACGTTCGCTGTTCGTGTTGTTTACCTTTCACATGTAGTCTCTCCCTTGTTGTGTTTTGTTTGTCGCTCGATAATGATACACGTTGTCGGTAAGGTGTGATAGCTCTAGGGTACGAATGAGGGAAAATCGATCATTTTTTGTAAGAAATAGTCTAGAGGATAGTAGATTAAACTATGTGTAAGGTACGTTGTGTAAGAGCAATATTTATGTGTGTAATTTAAAAGCTATGCTATTACATAAGGTACATTTGATTTGTTTAACGTTTTATATCAATTACCAACAGTATTAATTTGATAAAACGTTATTGTTAAACCAGTTTTTGAAAAGCGTTGCGCAAAACTACCTGTTGCTGGCAGCAACGCCCTTTCATTCACATTCGAGGCGCCCTGATCTGTAAATAGTTTCTTTGTCATCACTACAATGTATAACAATAAGTGAATTATCAATATGAAATATGTATTAGCAATTGGATAAATAATAACTCAATAGTATTTAATTTAACGGTATGTAATAATCAACAACACAAAAAATGTTTTGTCCATAAGCTATATTATTAGATTAGAATTAGCTATGAACTTGAAATTAGAATAATTTATTTCCAAATGAGAATAAGTGTAACTTAACACTAGTTCTATGTTTAGAATATTGTGGTTTTATAATATCTGACCACATCTTATCACGAGTGGATTGTGCTAAGTTAAATATCACAATGCAGTAAGTATGAATGCATTAGCTCGTGTATTTGAGCTAAACAAGAATAAATAAAAAACTCCATTGAATAAAGTTCGTTATAGCTGATATTGTGAATCAATACTTTTAAAAAATACACATGATCAGATATAACTGTTTTAATGTTAATGTCAACACGCGATTCACTTAAAAATATTTAATGAATCTTATTAGTATGGAAATGGATAAAAGTAATTAAATAATACGTTACAATCAAAAGCCTTTGGAAGGCTGCATAAATTTTCATTTGCTTGATTAATGGATAATAAAACAGCCTTATTTGGCACTAAAAATTATTTTTTTTTTTCAAATATTTTCAAATGGTAATTTTATAATTCTATGCAAGGCTGTGTGTATTATTATTGTCGGTTTAACAGAACAAAGGAAACTTATTAACAACTTTATTAATCGCGTAGTCAAGGATGCAAGTGTCATGCAAATTGGACTTAAGCAACTAAAAAAGTAGGTTAACCACAAAAACAAAACTTAAAGAAAAACATAGGAAATGCATATAAAGTTATGATGCAATGAAAGGAAGGAGGGGGTACTGAGAGAGATTTTATAAAATAAAATCCTGATTTTATCGATAAGAACTTGCTGTGTTTCCTGTTATTGAGGCATGTACAATTTTAGATCAGTGGTTACGTACGACCTCAATCTGCCAATATGAAAACCGATGTATTTATGTAATTTATTTTCTTCTTTGAACATGCAGAGCAAACGACGCTTTCGGAAATTTATCAACTATAAACTCTAAATTGAGAATTAATACTAATAAATACTAAAAAAATACTTAAGTTCATAAAAGTTGCATGTATATATTGTGTCTAAGTGACACGTACTCTTTATTGGACTAATATGAAACAGTACCCCAAGTGTAAACAACATTTGTTCATAATGAGTCATGTTTAAACATCGATGAAGAAAATTTCATTTTTTTAATTGACAAACACTCCAAGTAAAGTGAAGGTATTGCATAGCAACTGGTAACTGGCAGATTGTAACAATCGATATGACTATTTTTGCTTTAATGCAAACAGCTGCAATCTTACACTTGTAATTTCCTAGCTCACTTTCTTACTGTTTCTTAAGAAAAAGGTTTTCACCTGGACGCTAGTACTGACACAATTCTGTCTTATTGATACATGGCTAGTACTCTTTATTAGACGAATATGAAACAGTGCCCCAAGTGTATCAACATTCCTTCATAATGAGTTATATTTAAACATCAGTGAAAAAAATTTCATTTCTTCCATTGACGATCACTCAAAGTAAAGTGAATGTATTGCATAGCAACTAGTAACTGGCGGATTCTAACAATCGATATGACATTATCGCTAAAGCTTGTAATGAAAGCAGCTGTTTTAGTGAAAGTTCGTAATTTCCTTGTTCACTTTCTAACTTTGTTTGAAGTAAAAGGGTTTTACCTATATGCTAGTCCAGATACAATTATGTTTTATTGATACATGACTAGTAGTGTTTTCTATATGTAGTATATAAGCTTTCTTTTCCATATGCATTCCTTCACATGCTGGACAAACTATTTGGCGTGTGAAATTGAATAGTAGCTTAACACTTCAATTCTGATACTAATATTGATGGTAGGCGTATAAAATTAGTTAGGTAGATAATTGACCTAAAATGCATAATTAAAAATAAAGCGTGTTTAATTTGAAGGAAACCTGGTCAACAATAGGGAAATGTATTATTAGTGCGAATTGAATTAGTATTTTAAATATTTTTCATAAAAGATGACGGTGCTGTTAAAAATAACGATAAAGAGTTGAGGTATTGTGAGTTGATTAAATCAAAATTATTTCAAAACACTGCCCTCCAAGTTGAATACTATACATAAAATAATAAATTAATAAACTTGTTGATCATTTATTACATTACTGATCATAATTGATTACCAATTTCACGGTTGGCACTACTGCAGAGCCTCAGATTATTGTAGCGTAGGTATTTTTCGTAAGAAATAGAAAGGGTTTATTGCATTCCTCTTCAACGGCTTCGGTTCGTCACGAATACAGCGGCGATTAAAATTTCTCCCCATCCGTTCATCTTAATCGCTAATGCCTTAAGGAATCCAACCTAATTTCTGTTAGCAATAAACAGAGTTTTACACTCAACATTACTCTGGTTATTACTTCTATTAAATACTGCTCGTTAGATCATCATTTATTGTAATAATGCATTAAGATAGAAAATAATAAAAGTATTGGCCGCTATAATACACAAGGTAGGCCGCTATAATAAACCCTTTCTATTTCTTAGTAGTATTGGCAACCGTGAAATTGATAATCAATTATGATCAGTAATGAAATAAATTATCAATAAGTTTATTAATTTATTATTTTATGTACAGTATTCAACTTGGGAGGCCTGGGCCTGTGTTTTGAAATTATTTTGAATTAATCAACTCACACTACCTCAGCTCTTCATCATACGCCACATAATTCGATGACTACTACACAATTAGAAATAAATAAATACATAAAAGTGTTAATAAGCCAAATGTTATAATGTCATATGAATATAGTATTCAGTTTACTTAAAAACGTTTATTTATTTAGCAGGTTTCTCATCGGCAAACAATGTTACTTATAATAGCAATGTAACATGTTCATTAATGCTCAGCCTATTATGGATATTAAGGAAATGTACTATCATCGAACCTGACTTTATACAAAGGAAGCTTCATGCAAAGTTTCAAGTCTATATGATAGTTCGTTTTCGAGATATTGTGTAGACAGATAGAAAGATATAAAAATAAATTCCAACCCCTTCATTGATAGGCTTTACTAATAATCAGTCATAAAAATATTTTTATTGTTTAATCTTAATAAATTTGACTATTAGGGTAAAAATTACCATACACTCAAAATTGTATAAAATTACTAACGTTCACTTTCAAATAATCATGAGAATCATTATACTGTCTCTTTTTTTGGTAAATATCCACATACAAAAAAAACATGCATTTGAATAAATTCTAGCAAAATAAAGTCAGATATTTTTACTTTAACTCAGTTTTAAATTATGTATTGTATTTTTGATATAACATACAGGAATACTTCATATGCCCAAAAGAAGTATATGCTGTCTTAGCACATAGTTATATTCCCAGCAACTCCTAAGTTAAAACCCATTATATTTTACGTCTTGAATTTAAACAATCGCTTAAAAAGGGATAAAATATATTTATCTTTGTAGTAGAATTTAAAGTTTGCACTGTATCATTTTTATTTTTTTTTATTGTTGTTATAAACTTGCAAATGACTTGGAATAAAATATTCAGTTTAATATTAAATTTCGTTGTTTCTGAAAGCAATGAGTATTTTCTATATTTTTCTTTTAAAACAATCTTCCCAGATATTTAATAATGCTGGTAATAGCGATTGACAGTAAAAATAATTTTGAACATTTTCGGTTCTATACTTATTAATCTGAGCTTATTCAAACTGGCACTTAATTCTGCTGATTTTAGATGACGCTCTTTATCGAAGATGCTCTTATAGAATAATTATATCTTTTATACAGGACGGTGCCAGATCTACAATGTTTAAAAAATGCTTTAATTTAGATCTTTACGAGATCTTAGTGAGTTTTTAAGTAGGATATTATAAAATTACAATTATTACAAAATAAAAAAAATTCAATATATTTAAAGGATAATTTGACATTATACTGAACGATAGAGTTAAGGCATATTTGAACTTTTATATTGTATGCCGAATACAAATTAAATCGAAATTAACTCTTTGTTTTTGACGATGAAAGTATTGTGAAAGAAAGTGTTTTTCATCGCTCAGTGATACAAACAATCTGCAACACTGCGTTTCGAGGTCTGCTGATCTCTTCCTCAATCTAGTTTTTCAAATGACTGGGAAACTTCTGTTTCCTTCAACAAAATGAATTAGTTAAAATATGAAAGCAATAGCAACCTAAATATTAGAATCGGTTAAACTTGGCATATATATTGTATACGTCTTGTCCACGTATACGGGTTTTAAAGTTGCTTTAGTTAGTGTTTTGGTGTTGCAAATCCTGTTTTAGTGTTTTAACCTACGTTGAAATTCTGTACTATTTTTGCAGATTGCTGAAGTGACCATCTTGCATTTTCAGAACAGGAATGACTCTAATTGTCTATCTGTTAGTCAATAATAGAAACGTTTTCATATCTTTTGCCCGCAGAATATCTCGTGAACCAAAAGACCTACGAACTTTAAATATTGAAATATTCCATTTTACCTAGCTCGATACTCTAAAAAAATGACCCTCTTGCTACCCTGACCGTTATATTACCATCTTAAAACTAGATAAAGAAAATACTAGACTACTTCAAGGTTCTATATATGGTTAGCTGACGATTATTTGCCATTTATGTACGTGTCCGATGGTTGGATTTAAGTGTGTCTAGCCTAAGAAAAAAATATGATCCGAGGAAAAATTAACATTTTTTTTTATTTTTAACAGTTTTGATTCCCATCCATTTTGAGATATCAAAGCGTGGCTGAAGATCGATTTCTTTCTTAAGGAAGATTTATCTATCGATTTCAAGAAAAGCCAGGTTGTGTGTCTATGCAATACAAATCGAATCACGGCTCCTGGACTTTTAAGTTCCCTCGGTATTCTACTGTATCCGTTTATTTCTTTAAACAAGGCAGAATTCGATGATGGTGCATGTGCCTTCATGAGATTTGGCCAAGTATTAGCAATGCCTATTCATTCAACTGACAATAAGAAA
The DNA here is from genome assembly GCF_021130785.1 of Homalodisca vitripennis. Taxonomy (NCBI): domain Eukaryota; kingdom Metazoa; phylum Arthropoda; class Insecta; order Hemiptera; family Cicadellidae; genus Homalodisca; species Homalodisca vitripennis. The sequence continues at coordinate 28,432,358 of NC_060211.1, forward strand.
CTCCCAGAATGATACACTGGTTTTTATCTTTACTCAGCATATTTTTCAGATATTTTTAAAAAAATATGTGCTAAATGCTAAGTAATAAGTGTTATATATAAATCTTTTTGTTATAAACCAGAAAAAAATGTGAAACAATAAAAATTTGCACTTACTGGAGTATTGTGTTTTTTTATATTTTTACAAAAATTGAAAAATGTATATTGTAAATCTTTTGTTTTAGAAGTTTCACTCCATGTAGCTTTTACATGACTTGAGATATTAAGATACTTTAAATGTACAAAATATACACAGTTTTGTAGCGAAAAAAGATTATAACATATATACACTTATTTATCAAAAAATTTTTCTAAAGATGCAAAGTACTACTTTTTTGTCAGTACGCGTGTATACATCAGTGTTCGATGAATTCTTTGGGCAAGGTATCAGATAATGAAAAACTGTCGTCACTGTCGCTATCGATTTGTTCACAACCAAACTCACTTTATAACGGTTCATAATCATCCAGACTACCTCACAACAAGTCTGACAAAGAAATATCATCATGCACTTGATTTGCCGACATTCACTTTCATCAGGACTAATATTATCATCATTATTTTAATAGTTCACGTATATATTTGAACAACGAGAATCTCCCATTGCACGACAAAACAATCCATTAATTATAAACAACTAGCCTACATAATAACCTAGCAACCAGTACCAACAAAGCATGTCAAGGCCGTGCAGCGCGTCACCAGCTGCATAGTCCGTCACCTGAACGAGTTACAGCATTTGGATCAATATCATCTGACAACGAGTAATACTGCAAATATAAAATATATTAAATGAATTCGTATTTATAGGTAGAGGATTTGACTGATGCAAGTTATGCCTTTATAAATTATACGGTTTCCATGTAATAATAGCAGAAAGTTGAGCAAGAAGTGCCGTCTTTATTAGATCACAAACGGTAATGATGAACGTGTGTGCCGTCGGTCATCACTCGGAGGGTTATTATTCAGGGTGATATCTCGAAAATAAAACGAGCTCTGGACTTTTATTTATTCACGGAACCTAATTTCTAGTCATTGTAATATCAGTGCTAGCCACTGAGTAAGCTGAGAAAATGTCTATTATGTTTGCTTGGGGACTCTAAGAATGTCTTTCATGTGTGTCTGTCTGCAAGACATCTCCAGAATAACTTGAGCTATTAACGTAAAATTTTGCATGCAACCTCAGCAAATTCTGCCGCGCATGTTTCATTGCGTTTTTCCAACTTTTAAATCACAAAGTTGTTAACAAGTGGAATCACGAACTTAAATAGTGAAATATTTTCACAAAGGTATAAGGTATTTTCTTCTAAGGCAATATTGTGAGTATTGACTACGCCATTTCTATGCAGAACCGTTCCGAAGATTAGTTTAAATTCTTCGTGTTTTGTTCCCTGCACAAAAAGTAACCTTTTGACCGCTCACGACAATGTGTGGATTTATTAGATCATTTGGGTTTGATTTAAAGTCTTGTGACTCTACAGGTAGTATACCTTTTTATGCGACGAATATACCAGGTAAAATTCCCTAAAGTATGCTGAAGAGTTGCATAATGTGAAATATTAAGTAAAATACGAAATTTAATGAAAACACTAGCCCTTAAATTTCACACTATTAAAATATATAATTTTTTATTTTCCCCAAGTTTTCATCATTTTTAAAGTGTTACACGATTTTATTGCCCAATAAAAATGTAGTATTCTTTATAATCTAGAGCTGCTAAATAAAATATCTTTAAGTGTTGGAGGAAAGTTTTAGTTATATCACTGGTACTTATAAGTTCATGGCTCAAAACACCGTACTTTTATTTTGAATTTAAAATATATCAAGACATTAGAATAACTACTAGTGACTATGACTTGTCTCTGGATGATTATAATGTTATTTAAGAATATACCCACGGTGTCCCTGATTTTGAACACGGATTGCGTGCGAAGGCGCGGGTAACTGCTAAAATAATATAAAGGTGCACACATCTTGCAGCACAATGTCTGAACATTCTGTATTATTCATTGTGTGAAGTTCCGTAGGGAAGTCTATAAAGGTTCACATAACTATCTTGTTTGTCTTCGTCAAGTGAAAACTTGCCGCAAAGTGATAAAGTTTTCATATTTTATAATACACAAACAAGACAGAAGTATGTCTCCTTCTCCATAGATAAAATGTCATCAACTACCCATGCTTATAAAAATTAAAAAATATCTTTTCTAGATTTCTTAACAAAAATCCGAAAGCGCGTTAATTTCCAGTCCCAATCCTGAGTTTCTATCAGGAAGGTATTGGTAATTGGTAAATAATTTAGTTTCCTCGCTCCTTTCCCCCCTGTAGCTAAGTTCTGGGGATTGGGGCCTTCAACTATGTTGTGTCTGAAATTCTTTACCTTAAAATCCTTTCTTGGAGGATGCACATTTTCAAAACACTCCTGAGTACAGCAATGGAATCCGGAGGAATTCTTACTTTAGAACATACTTTCCCTATTTACCGCAATTCTAACTACAATTATAAATCGCCTTATACATAAAAAAGGTTTATTTAATTGCGAATTGTTTTTCTTAAATTCTATCTGCATTTTAAATGAAAATATGGATTTTCATAACATTTAAACGTAGTTTTTTGTGTGGTTTCAGAACACATACACGAACTATAGCCGGTTAGTCTATAGTTTTCTAGATTATAAGGACACTCGTTTGAAACTTTAAGTAATTTTAGTTGTACATTTCAATCCCATTTAGAACAATTTTTTGGATTAATATAATGCATGTAAAATAGACTTACACACAAATAGATTTTCCAACAGTTTTTAGAAATATTTAAGTTTTATGACGATACAAATATTCTTAAAAGTGATCAAAAATAAGATCTATCTGGACATTTTATGATTAAAAACCACAGCATTTTAGTTTTCTATTTGCATCATCAAGTGTGTATCTAATTATCAAATGTTCGACAATTTTTAAAAATAGGAGACTTAGTAACTGATTGAATGTGGCTTGAGCTTCTCATTAAATACTCTTATTGGAATTAATTCCGTAAAATATTTCTCGATATGCAGTGGAATGACCTTGCCTGATCTTTTACGATAAGGAGATTATTTAAACCTCGCAAATCGGTTGGCTTGTTCAATAGAGTTAAAAATAGCAGGAAAGTTATTATTTATAAATAAATTAAAAATTTATTTTTAAAACTATAAACATTGTGCTTCTAGATAACAGCTACACACTTATTTTGTGGAACAAACAATAACAGTGACTTAGATTTCCTCGCAGACTTAACCCTTATGAAAACTTGCATACAATAAAAAGGCTGCTTTGTAGGTTCTTGTAAATTTATTTCTAATTTACAGTCATATTAAATTAATAAGTATTTTGAGTACTATTTGGGCACAGGAATATTTAATAACTTTGAATTAATTATTTATTTAAAGCATCACTTATTAAACCATTAGCAAGTACTTAAGTAGTGCCATTTTAAACATGCTCGTAATGGAAATTTAATGAACTAACCATGCATTGATTAATAATATGGAAGCTTTTGGTCCCATAGACCCGTCTGTTTCCAGGGTTATTGAGGTTAATTAATTTCTGTAACTCTTCATGACTTATAAATCCATTCATAGTACCTAGTTGTAACTTGCTCGAAATGGAAATTTAGTGAACTAAACTATGGATTGATTAGTTAATATGGAAGCATTTGGTCATTACATCCCATGTGTTTCTAGAGTTATGGAGGTTAAATAATTTCCATAATTCTAATGACTTACAAAACTATGATCAAGTATTCAAGTAGTGCCTAGTTGAAACTTGCTCGTAATGGAAATTTAATGAACTAACCATACATTGATTAATGGCATGGAAGCTTTTGGTCCCATAGAACCGTCTGTTTCCAGGGTTATTGAGGTTAATTAATTTCTGTAACTCTTCATGACTTATAAATCCATTCATAGTACCTAGTTGTAACTTGCTCGAAATGGAAATTTAGTGAACTAAACTATGGATTGATTAGTTAATATGGAAGCATTTGGTCATTACATCCCATGTGTTTCTAGAGTTATGGAGGTTAAATAATTTCCATAATTCTAATGACTTACAAAACTATGATCAAGTATTCAAGTAGTGCCTAGTTGAAACTTGCTCGTAATGGAAATTTAATGAACTAACCATACATTGATTAATGGCATGGAAGCTTTTGGTCCCATAGACCCCGTCTGTTTCCAGGGTTATTGAGGTTAATTAATTTCTGTAACTCTTCATGACTTATAAATCCATTCATAGTACCTAGTTGTAACTTGCTCGAAATGGAAATTTAGTGAACTAAACTATGGATTGATTAGTTAATATGGAAGCATTTGGTCATTACATCCCATGTGTTTCTAGAGTTATGGAGGTTAAATAATTTCCATAATTCTAATGACTTACAAAACTATGATCAAGTATTCAAGTAGTGCCTAGTTGAAACTTGCTCGTAATGGAAATTTAATGAACTAACCATGCATTAATTAATAATTTGGAAGTTTTTGGTCCTTCCAGGGTTATCGAGGTTAATTAAGTTCTATAACTCTACATAAGTTATTAGACCATGAACGGGTATTCAAGTAGAGCTAGTTGTAACTTACTCGAAATAAAAATTTAATGAACTAAACCATGCATTATTTAGTTAATATGGAAGCTTTTGGCCACATAAATAGCGTGGGTTTCTAGGGTTAACGAGGTTGGTTGATTGCTATTATTCTAATCACTTATAAAACCATGAGCAGGTATTCAAGTAGAGCCTAGTTTAACTTACTCGAAATGTAAATTTAATGAATTAAACAAATGCATTTTAATATGGAACCTATTCGTCCCATAAATCCCGTACGGCTCTAGGGTTATTATGGTTAATTAACGTCTAAAAATAATTTTTATGGGAAATGTTACCTTCCCGGTTAGTGCGATATAAGAGTAAGGTAGGTAGGTTGGCCCCTTAGTCAAATTGAGGTAGGCTACACGAATAACATTAATTTAGTATTAAATATTTAACATATTTACGGGGGGGGGGGTGAATTTTCCAGAATTACTTCTTAGCATACATCTAGTCCCTATACAGAATATTTGTTACAAATTTCATAGCTTCAATCCTTACAGTCTTTGAGAAAAAAACGATCAGTCAGTCATCCAGTCAATTTTACTTGGCTTATGTTACATAAAGCTTTTCGATTTTTCATAACTATACTGGTTTTTCTTTATATGACTTTAAAACTTTTCAACAGGCGCCATTTACTAAGATAAATAACAATTATTGTTTTTATTTTTCTTTCATGTATTCAGCATATGTTCCTAATTTGCTGCCTGCACCTTTATTAGTTCTAGATATAATAATTTTTTTATTAAAATATAAATTCCGACTATCATACACAACAAATTTCGCGACTTATATTTACAAGACATTTTTTTATTTGAACCAAGAGTGATATCTGTTGAAGAAGTTAGTAATAGTGTACATACCGGATGTTCACAAAAGTGTTCACCCAGCACAATTGTGTAAATTTAAATACAATTGTTTCCAAAAGTAATCATTTAAGGAAAATGTATCAAGCTCATTAGTAAGAGATGCTTCCTAATTGTATTTTTACGCTGGGGAAACACTTAAATCTAAATTAAGCCGACTTGCTACGTTTACTAAATAAAAATTTGAGGAAGGAATAGGAATAGTTGACGGGGATAACGCTAGAGAGCAGGAGCTCATGGTCCCACACAGCTTTAGTTTGATAAATATATGGATAGGTAACGTATAGGAATAGTTGACAGGGCGCAGCAGCTCATGGTCGCACACAGCCTTAGTGTGACACATGTATGGACAGGTAAGGAATAGGAATAATGAACAGAGGATAACGCGAGAGAACACAGAAGTTCATAATCGCACACAGCCTTAGTGTGACACATGTATGGAAAGGTAAGGAATAGGAATAATAAACAGAGGATAACGCGAGAGAGCACATTACTCATGATCGCACACAGCCTTAGTTTGACACATGTATGGACAGGTAAGGAATAGGAATAGTTGACGGGGATAACACGAGAGAGCACATTAGCTCATGATCGCACAACAGCCTTGGTTTGACACATGTATGGACAGGTAAGGAATAGGAATAGTTGACGGGGATAACGCGAGAGAGCACATCAGCTCATGATCGCACACAGCCTTTAGTTTGACACATGTATGGACAGGTAAGGAATAGGAATAGTTGACAGGGGATAACACGAGAGGGCACATTAGCTCATGATCGCACACAGCCTTAGTTTGACACATGTATGGACAGGTAAGGAATAGGAATAGTTGACAGGGATAACACGAGAGGGCACATTAGCTCATGATCGCACACAGCCTTTAGTTTGACACATGTATGGACAGGTGAGGAATAGGAATAGTTGACGGGGATAACGCGAGAGGGCACATTAGCTCATGATCGCACACAGCCTTAGTTTGACACATGTATGGACAGGTGAGGAATAGGAATAGTTGACGGGGATAACGCGAGAGAGCACATCATCAGCTCATGATCGCACACAGCCTTAGTTTGACACATGTATGGACAGGTAAGGAATAGGAATAGTTGACGGGGATAACGCGAGAGAGCACATCAGCCCATGATCGCACACAGCCTTAGTTTGACTCATGTATGGTCAGGTAAGGAATAGGAATAGTTGACGGGGATAACGCGAGGAGAGCACATCAGCTCATGATTGCACAACAGCCTTAGTTTGACTCACGTATGGACAGGTAAGGAATAGGAATAGTTGACGTGGATAACGAGAGAGAGCACATCAGCTCATGATCGCACACAGCCTTAGTTTGACTCATGTATGGACAGGTAAGGAATAGGAATAGTTGACGGGGATAACGCGAGAGAGCACATCAGCTCATGATCGCACACAGCCTTAGTTTTGACACATGTATGGACAGGTAAGGAATAGGAATAGTTGACGTGGATAACGCGAGAGAGCACATCAGCTCATGATCGCACACAGCCTTAGTTTGACACATGTATGGACAGGTAAGGAATAGGAATAGTTGACGGGGATAACGCGAGAGAGCACATCAGCTCATGATCGCACACAGCCTTAGTTTGACTCACGTATGGACAGGTAAGGGAATAGGAATAGTTGACGTGGATAACGCGAGAGAGCACATCAGCTCATGATCGCACACAGCCTTAGTTTGACTCATGTATGGACAGGTAAGGAATAGGAATAGTTGACGGGGATAACGCGAGAGAGCACATCAGCTCATGATTGCACACAGCCTTTAGTTTGACTCACGTATGGACAGGTAAGGAATAGGAATAGTTGACGTGGATAACGAGAGAGAGCACATCAGCTCATGATCGCACACAGCCTTAGTTTGACTCATGTATGGACAGGTAAGGAATAGGAATAGTTGACGGGGATAAACGCGAGAGAGCACATCAGCTCATGATCGCACACAGCCTTAGTTTGACACATGTATGGACAGGTAAGGAATAGGAATAGTTGACGTGGATAACGCGAGAGAGCACATCAGCTCATGATCGCACACAGCCTTAGTTTGACACATGTATGGACAGGTAAGGAATAGGAATAGTTGACGGGGATAACGCGAGAGAGCACATCAGCTCATGATCGCACACAGCCTTAGTTTGACACATGTATGGACAGGTAAGGAATAGGAATAGTTGACGGGGATAACGCGAGAGAGCACATCAGCTCATGATCGCACACAGCCTTAGTTTGACACATGTATGGACAGGTAAGGAATAGGAATAGTTGACGGGGATAACGCGAGAGAGCACATCAGCTCATGATCGCACACAGCCTTAGTTTGACACATGTATGGACAGGTAAGGAATAGGAATAGTTGACGGGGATAACGCGAGAGAGCACAGCTGCTCATGATCGCACACAGCCTTAGTTTGACACATGTATGGACAGGTAAGGAAAAGGAATAGTTGACGGGGATAACGCGAGAGAGCACAGCTGCTCATGATCGCACACAGCCTTAGTTTGACACATGTATGGACAGGTAAGGAATAGGAATAGTTGACAGGGATAACGCGAGAGAGTACAGCTGCTCATGATCGCACACAGCCTTAGTTTGACACATGTATGGACAGGTAAGGAATAGGAATAATGAACAGAGGATAACGCGAGAGAGCACAGCAGCTCATTATCGCACACAGCCTTAGTTTGACACATGTATGGACAGGTAAGGAATAGGAATAGTTGACGGGGATAACGCGAGAGAGCACAGCTGCTCATTATCGCACACAGCCTTAGTTTGACACATGTATGGACAGGTAAGGAATAGGAATAGTTGACGGGGATAACGCGAGAGAGCACAGCTGCTCATGATCGCACACAGCCTTAGTTTGACACATGTATGGACAGGTAAGGTAACCAATATAAAGCAGTCTAAGCCCGAAGCCATAGCAGGTACGTAATCGTTACTATGCGGGTCGCTTGCTCTCTTTCCGTCACACTCGGGCTGCTTCGTACGCTCTGATATGGTGCCGAACCATTTTATGCATCATCATTTAAAATTTGGGAATTTTAAGAGTAAGATTACCATAATAGTACGTTTTCATTAGACTTCCAAAACGAGTGTTATCACAATTTTTACAGTAGTTTAGATAGACTTTATTTAAGGGACCTAATAATTGAATATATTTCAGATTCAGCAATATTCTTAAGAAAATTTGAAAGATTCCAACCACTCATTGCAACACTATAGGTAAATAGGCTATATTACTACATTACATTTAAAAAGGTACATGGTTACACTCAGCAAAAAGACTGATTTATTCCGTAATTTTTCTCTTTGCCATCATGGCTACCCTTAACACTAATGTAAAAATGTTCAATAACGCTCAGCCAAACCCCATGGAGTGACATGCACCCTCATGGATCTCATTGTTGCTTATGTAGCATTGAAGCTTCATACAAAGTCCATGGCTCAGTTCATTTTGAAGATATCGTGGGCACAGGCAGACAGATATATAGAAAGTTAAATCTTTACATTCTCTATAGTGAATATTAAAATGTTCAATATTTTGTAAAAAAGCCAGCTGACTTCTCAGGGGTCGTGACCTGTTTTATCAAACTTCAAACGTCTGGTAAGTTTCTAATTGTTTACGTACACAATCTCAGATATTGTCTTTGGAAAATCCTTTTACTGATTTTCACCATTAAATCACCGATATTATTTACAGGAAATATTTTTTATTTTATTTTAGGAATAAGTGTACAAAACTAAGTAGGAATGGGAGGTTACTGTGAAAAAAACGTGCATTGTGTATATATTTATAGGAATGAACAAGTAGAAATAAAGATAGTTCAAAGTTGGAACAAATTTAAATGTACGGTTTCAATAAAACACTGAAGACAAAAAATAAATTACGAAATTTCAAAATGGAGATAGGTTACATTGTACAAACTGTGCAGTTAGTAAATTTACTGTTGTAAATTTTGGAAATTACAGTAAAAGCTTTTTGAGTTATAGAAATATATTAGGTATATATGATTACAATAGTGTTAATTATTTTTGTTTTACAACTTTGTCTTAGTAACCATCTTTGATGGTTTAATTTACGTTTCTGTAATTGTGAATGTTTAGCCTTAACGCTGTTTATTAATTTTAAAATGGTGATACTTTTATAAGTATGAAGCGAACCTGTTAAAATAGTAAAATAATTCTCTACGCGTAAAGTACAGCGTTAAAAAAAAATTAATTCACTCTAAAGGATTCCAGCATCGAAGGAAAGATAACTAGATAAACTCGAATTTACTATTTATAAAATATTAGGTTTATATTATTCAATAGTACTGGAGTAAAACTAGAAATATATAGTGTTAATTCCCCTATCGTATGAGTGTTAAAATAATATTATTTTCCATTGATACTATTAATTATTATTTTCGTAACGTCTCGAATTTTTATTCGCAGGATTTTTAAATGTTTGGCTTAAAAAAGAGTTGTTTTTAACATTTTAAGGCCTAATGTGACGCATAAGTAAGCTAAAACGATTAAAGCCTTTAAGACCTACAAAGTTTAAGTAAATAATACTACTGACATAAATTGAAACTGTTTCTAGACATACAGTGACCCAACGTTGATGATATGAGAATTATTTTGACGAGAGATCACAAAGAAAACACTAACTATTTCAAATGGTATATTTTGACTGTACCAATGCTGATAGCAAAACCCAATGTCTCCGGAAGCGTACGAATTTCTTATATTTTTCCGTTGTACATAGTTTTATTTTTCGAAGCAGCGTTATCGTTTTCAAGTTCAGTACACAACCAGACCACGCCTGAACGAAACAGTGTCATTATGAATACATCGAAGAAGGGGCGGCCGCTTTGCATATAGTTGACAGTTTATCGGACCGCCGCAAGGAACATCGGCCATATTTTATTCATGAGATTATATTTACATGCGAATGACTACCTCATGTGCTGTGTTATAAACCTGGTACACATGGCGTTTTGTTTATATTGTTCCGGAAAACTCAAAAGATTAAATCATCAATCCTATGATTCCTGTGATCCGATCAAATATGGTAGCAGGATTTCGGACGGTTACCATCGTTTGAGGTTAAAAAAGGTGTACCACAACGTTTCAAGGATTGGAATCTATACTCTTCGTCAGGTTGGGAAGGTAATAATACATACAAAAATAAAAAAACAGAAAGAAGAAAAGAAGGGGAAAGGGGTTCAAACATACCTAAAAGATGGCTGGAATCCAGTCCAGGCGTTGTCCATTCCATTCCAAGCAGATTTTGTGTATGTTTGAACCCTTTTCTTTCCCTTCTTTTCATCTTTCTGTTCTTTATTTTTGTATGTATGAATACCTTCCTCACCTGACAAAGAGGATAGATTCCAATCCGCGAAACGTTGTGTTATACCCTTTGTAACCTATAACGATGATAAATGTCCGAAATCGTGTTGTCCTTTCAAATCTTCCATCGTCAATAACAAAATTTAAACAAAGGAATGTGGTTTTAAGAAATTTCAAAAACTACAACTGGTTGACCTTGGTGACATTAGGTTATACTAATAAAATGAACCCATTAACACGTAATGTTTTGGCGTGTCTATATTTAAATTTACGTTTTGGAGAAGGAAAGGTGGGTCTAGTTAAAATTTATTACCGAACATAACACGAGTACTATGAACTATTTCTAGTTTATTTTTTATGTTGAAATTTTTAGTTTTTGTTTCAAGCATATAATTTATTTTTTTATTTATTATAGATATATTAATGACTATCTGGAACAATATTTATTCACGTTATGACTTTAAAAATAAATAATAGCAGTGTCAGCGTAGTGTCTGAAGATTGAACTGAGAGCCATTTCCTGTGATGATAATTGTGACGTACTTTGGTTATTATGAAGCAGTATTTGAATTTCCTATAAAACTCCGTATGCACTGTAAAACTTCATATCTGGAGCGTAGAGATTGGTAATGTAGAATCTTTCAACTTCCATGTTATTTACAGAAACTTTCGTAATGTATATACATATATATTATTATGTTATATACAGGGTGAGATGCTCTTGGTGTGACAAAATTTTTTGAGTTATAATGCAATGTAAACGTGGATACAATGGCGGTTGTAAGAAAGTCTAACTCAAAAAAATTAGGTCTGAAATGAATTATTTTCAGTTTTTCTAAAAAACCCCGTGTTTTTGTACGTAAATCAACGTATAGACATATGTGAGCAAACTACATCATTTTTAGATTCTCCGTTAAATTTTAAATTTTGAAAAAGTTATCGGTTCAAAACGGTAAGAAAAGAAAATTAAGCTTCAGGTCGATTCAAATGGCAAACTTGCTAAGTTTCAGAAAAACTGAAATATCATTGAACCCGATCTTTTTACCACACCCTGTACACAAGAATGTGTCAAGTGATATTAGAAAACTTTGCCATTTAATAGGCTTTAAAATTATATGCCATATGACCAACTATTTAGGTGTTTTGCCATTAAAAAAAATCAGTATAGGTTAAAAGTTAACACTGAGTAGTCATAGGGCCGTATAATAAACATAATTTTTTGAGCATTAGTAAAGATATTTAATAATGGAACTTAAAAACAAATCCCTTTTTTGATAATTGATTAATCAATTATCAATAAGGTAAATGAAAATTAGAATACCTCATGAACACAAAACATTGAAAGTAAAATCATTGCACTTCATTCTCAAAATGGCGACCTTCTTTTCTCACACAAGCTCTTGCTCGCTTTCTCATTGCTCCTACGGTCATTTTAAAGACAGTTTTTCCCGAAACCTTTGAGAAGCCCAGACCGATTCTGCGTCGTAATTCTTCTTCTGAGTTTACTGGGGTGGAATAAACATCCTGCTTAAAAAAACCCCACACAAAAAAGTCCATAGGTGTAAGGTTGGGAGATCGTGCAGGCCATGCGACAGTTCCCCCACGTCCAATCCACTCGGGATAGATTTTAGTTAGCCATTGACGTACTGTTGCATTAAAATGTGGAGGTGCTCCATCCTGCTGAAATAAAAGCTCGTCTCTTTCAACATTGTTCAAACCATCTAAAAGGTTAGGTAGGTCGTGTTGCTTCAAAGTAGTTTGTTCCATTTACAGTTCCGTCAAATATGTGAGGCCCAATCAATTGGTCGCCTAAGACTCCACACCAAACATTAATACTAAAACGCGTTTGAAAGGATTGTTCCCTTGTCCGGTGTGGGTTTTGTTGATCCCAGTGGTGCATATTATGACAATTGAAAATTCATGCTCTTGTAAACAATGACTCATCAGTCCAAAAGATTTTTCTAAAAAAAAATATGCTGCTCTATGTCTCTGTTTAGCAACCAACGACAGATTTGTACTCCTATGAGCATAATCAGTTGCTTTCAGACGTTGAACAGGCGTTAAAATGGTATGGATGGAACTTATTCTTATGCAAAATGCCCAAAACATTTCATAGTGATACACCTACGTCTCTAGCAAGTTGTATACTACTAACTTCTGGATCATTCCGAACTGAATTTAGAACTACTTCATCTAATCCTACATCATGAACAATGTGTCCTACTTCGTTTAGGTCTTTTGTGAACTGTACCTCCCTCCACAAGACGTTGATGGAGTCTTGAGAACACAGAATGACTGAGAAGTCGGCGATCAGGGTAGCGAGCTTTATGCTCTCTCTTGGGCAGCACGCGCATTTCCATCACAAAAACCCGTAAATAAAGTGCATATCAGCGTATTCTCGAGTAGTGAAAACTCCATGGCAGCCTACACTTGACTAAATTGAGCAGAAAAATAGTTTATTGGAGGCAGAAGTAATTCATGTGGACACTGGTCTTACAAAACAAGGTAAGGAATGAATGTACAAATACTGGTGAAAGTGATAAGATAAGGAATTAAAACATTGATAAAGGATGTGACCATTAATCCGTAAACTAGCATCCACAAATTATTTTAAACTGCTTTAATTTTTTGTAATCTTCAATTCCTTGTTTTATGAAGCAGTTTTATAAAACATAAAAAAAGTAAAGTTGTTATTAAATTGTTTTAATATTTTTGTAGCTTGCATGTTTTTTAATATTCAAACCGATAAAAGTAGGTAACCAAATACTTAACTATGGTTATATCGCATACCATTTTAAAGCCTATTAAATGGCAAAGTGGTTAATATCACTTGACACATTCTTGTGTACAGGGTGTGGTAAAAAGATGGGGTTCAATGATATTTCAGTTTTGCTGAAACTTAGCAAGTTTGCCATTTGAATCGACCTGAAGCTTAATTTTCTTTTCTTACCGTTTGAACCGATAACTTTTTATAATTTAAAATTTAACGGAGAATATAAAAATGATGTAGTTTGCTCACATATGTCTATACGTTGCTGAGAAATATCAGATTTACGTACAAAAACACGGGATTTTTAGAAAAACTGAAAAGAATTCATTTCAGACCTAATTTTTTGAGTTAGACTTTCTTATAACCGCCATTGTATCACATTTACATTGCATTATAACAAAAAATTTTGTCACTCCAAGAGCCACTCACCCTGTATATTACATTGATTACCCAACTTAGGTTTCAATAAAAGGATTTTTAAATATTATCTCAATATATATATATATAAAAAACACACACACACACACACACACACACACACACACACACACACACACACACACACACACACACACACACATATATATATATATATATATATATATATTTACGTTTAAACTATTTAAAAATCCTTTTATTGAAACCTAAGAGGGGTAATCAATTATCTGTTATATGGATACCTCACTCAAAAAGATACATGCATAGCAATATATTGTTTCTGGTGAGCCAGCTAGCAAAAATAATTATTATATTCCCTTACATTGTGGTTTTTAAACAAGGAAAAACACTGAATTAAACATTTATTTCTACAAACAATTTTATTGTTTTTTTACAATTCTTAGAAATAGGAGTAAAAACTTTTGCCTATTATATTTTATCAGTCTTACTTCTAAATTTAATCAAAACTAAGTGTCAATATTAGATGTATGTAATATCTAAATATTCATAAACATATTGTAATAACATACAGTAAACAATACTACATAATGATAATAGGCAATATTAAAATATGAAGAGTTGTTTCCATACCGAAGTCGATTTAAAATGATTATACTGCTGAATAAGATTTTCTTGAAGCTTATAGGAACATTATGAAAGAATTGATTTGTTTTGCTTTCTTTTAAAATGCGAAAAACTGCAAAATTTATGAGGTAAATAAGAAAAGTCCCATAAACTTGTTACCGCTGTATTGCTGTCAGCGCATACAAGGACGCAGAGACGGCCCACATGTACGCCAGTCTAAGGTATCGATAGCGGCTCTCTCTATCTCTCTCTCAACATTTGTATGTGAATGGCAACTCAGCTCTGTTCCATCTTTTACATTATTCGTTTTGTCTTTTCCCTTCCTTGGGACAACGTTCAACGTCCAAATGTTATCTTATGATATATTCATAGAGTTAAACTTCTTCTTCTTGACCACTACGCACTGTTAACTACAGGAGCCACATTTTGAATAAAATCACCATAAAAGTATATATTTTTTTAAATTAATAGTGTTGGGTTAATAACTAACAACTGCATCTTTAGTTTTGCATTTTGAGGTAACGACCTCATGTGAAATCTACCTTTTTTCTGACTGAGCCGGAAGGGAATACTTTAATTAGACCTTTTGGAATTACTGGGCCTTAAGACTGTTTAGTGCTATTATTATGATGAGAACAATAGGATGAGTAAATATTTATTTAAAATACGGTTAGACGCTCTCCAGACTTAGGGTTAACGTGCAATGCTGTGCGTTTGCTCCACAGCGGACATCATCCTTATCCGGATAGTGAATCCAAATACACCGAGATTTACTATTTTAAAGTTCGATAAAGATTTTTTGTTCTTCTATGACAAGAAGCTTAGAAATTGCACATAGTCCTAAAAAATCTTTGCGCTGCTTCGGGATGACATAATAATCTGGATGGGTAAGGTCGTAGGTAAGAGCCCGTCTCATCAAGATCCACGAGGAAGATTTTAGGGTATTAATCCCAGTCATCCTTCCTCGGAAGAAGGGAAAGCCAGCTCTCAACCAGCCTCTCCAGTCAATGCAGGCTGGGGATGGCACGCCCTTATGTCGTGGCTGGAAAGAACCTTTGAATCTTAGGGAAAAAACCCAACCAACTCCAACTGTCATCTCCCGCAGTAGACTAGACCTATCAAACTACCCTTTCACTCCAGAATATCGATAGTTTTGGTTAGTGATGTGCTTCTGGATATCCAAAATGATGCCCAAATTTAAGTGAAACATCGGTTTTTGCTGTACCCAGTGCAGGTTCAACTGGAAGGTATAAACCTTCTGGGGAATTGATACAGAAATACTATAGGTGGGGTTGAAATCAAAATTCAACCTTCCATGTTACTTCATTCACAAAACCAGAAATCTGCTTCTGTCATGAACTGGTAAGGACAAGTTCTATGCGAAACCAATATATGGATGCGTTGCAATGTATTAATTTTAACACTTCCTAGTACATAGTCCGTACAAAACTTTGCAAATAAATTTCCTTTGTTTTAAGTGCATTAAATTAGAAATATGCATACACTCTGTAAAGAATTCAATTGCATATTATCTGAATGCTATCCAATTATAAAACTAAATTCCAGATTTCAAAGAATATTCTCTAAAAGTAAGTTTAAAATAAAATCAATGAAATATTTTTTAGTTAACAGTCGATCAAGAAATTGTGTTGTTGAAATTGTCGATCAATTATATATGCTCCGTCCATACCAATTTTCATTAGTGTTACCAGTCCACATAACGAAAAACAAAAACAGTTTTGTTATAAAAATAACAATACAAGTTAATCGGAGATACTCAAGATTTGTATGAAACCAAACAATGCAATAAAGTAACTTTGTCTCATGCTGGTAAGTTAGTGACACATTTAGTATGAATATCTTCACAATATACTATATTTACTAATTTATTCTCTGTTTTTCTCGTCGCAAAAATGGCTACAATAAGACCAATGTAACCAAAGAAACTTGTTGGAATACATAAATCTAGACTTATAATGTACGGATTTACAATTTTAAATACCGATGTACTGGTAGAACATTCAACTTTCTAGATCAGCTCATTGAATCCCTATCGTTCGTACAGAGATAGAGAATTAGGATTTAGTTCATCAGAAAATTGCGTGAGAGGCTCCATGAATGGTTAGCCAAAACTATTTCATTTATTCAACGATACTTGAAACAATTTTTGTACTGTATTTCTTTTTTGGAGCTCAATTCACCCCTATGTTTCCAAGTCACGGTTTGAGCTCTATAAGAAGTGCCCGTTACCTTTTATTAGCCATTCTGTACTTGAGTCAATCACTTAGTCCCAGTGTTAAATTTTATACTACACTAATAAACTATACTAGGCTGCCAAGTTTTATTGAACTGCGGAATATGAGCAGCTGACAGTAATCCAATGCAAATCACTATTTTAGTGGTTACTCACACCTTTGCAAGCGCTTTCCTATTGATTAAAAGGTTACAGCTTAGGCATTTTACTTTTAAATGGCATAATAAATACTCCAGAAAAAAGTGACGATCGCTGGAATATACTCGTATTTCATTTTCCTGACCCACTTCTGAATATTGAGCTTTAAATTTAAAGAGGAATATATTTTGGGTCGGAGATTGAAACAGTGTGTATGATTACCAGTGAAATATGCAAAGTTCAATAATATTTGAATGAATGGCTCTAACAATTTCAGTACTACTTGAAATATTTTAATACAGAATGGATGGAAGAACACACGACGCTCATGGCAGTAATTTTAGTTTAACCACTTATGATACAATATGACGGAGCATTGTAATAATTTTGAATTATAAGTAGACATTTTTATGGTACTTACTATTTCAGTGTTCATTGTTACGATTTTCAAAAGCCAAACAAAATTCAACCACTGTACAAAATAAGTACTCGGTATTACAAGTAAAATTCAGTCCAAAACTCTGTTTTCGGCCTTTGTACTTTTCTTCCGATCTAAGTTATTAGGTGCCCTGGTAGTGTTTGCACTGTTGTCCCGATCAAAATATAAAAGTTACGTACATACTTTGGTCTTCAGTCAAAAGCCGTCTATTTCTGGTCATTGTAATGCACTTTTAAGGTTAAAATAATTGTTGTTTCAGTGATGAAAATATACAGGATGTTCAGTAAAAGTGTTCCAATACTTTTGGATTTTGTTCTACACGTAGAAATGAGCAGAACAGTTCTGTTCATATGAAAGTATGTCCTACAACCTTTAGTTTTATGGTATATCTGTCTGTCTGTATGTGTTTTTTATCAAAAAGTAAATATTTCGAACCAGTTGATATAAAGTTATGAAACGAGAATTGTATTAACCTTTAGTAGACCTTTTTGAAAATAAATTATTTAAAAAATCCTTTTAATCGTTTCAAAATGGCGGACATTTGTCGGTTTTTGAGTTATTTTGATTGTAATAGTTTCAGCGTCCGCCATTTTGAAACAGGTAAAAGGATTTTTTAAATATTTTATTTTCAAAAAGGTTTTCCAAAGATTAATACCAAAGGCAAACTAAAGGTTTATGACACACCTTCATACGAACATTTTTGCTCATTTTTATGTGTAGAACGAAATTCCAAAGTAGTGGAACACTTTTACTGAACACCCTGTATAAAACTTTCATCCAAAAAGACTACTCTGGTAAAAAAGCCACTACTTCCAGCCATTAAAATGTAATGTACTTCCAAAGATCTAAGGTGTACTGGTTATAGTGTTGTGGACCTATTAAAGAAAATATATACATACATTAACTAAACCGTCTTCTTCGGTCTAAAAGTGTATAGCTACATGTAAAATAACCTTCTTGCAGTGTAAGATATTTTTTGCGCTATAGTTGCTTTTTCCGGTCAAGGAAATTGATATAAAAAGTCTACTTCGATCAAAAAGTGACTATTTCCTCAATAGAATCTACTTTAGGAACCGTAGTATCATTAAATTGTTGCCTCAATTAAGACAATTAACTTAATATTAAGTTGGTCTTAAATATTAAATTCGATAACAAAGCGACTACTTTCGGCCATTATGATCTACTTTACGTTTAAGTGATTACAATAAGTACGTAACAAGTACCTTAAAATGAATCCCAAAATGTTCTCTGTGTAAATAAAAAACTACGGAAGTGTTCAAAAGCGTTTTTTCTTATATTAAACACATTTCAAGGCTACATATCTAATTTGGACTACAGTAGTTTATTTAACATGTATGAATTCGTATTAAACTGATATCAATACTGATTAGATACTACGCTAAATGAAGTATCATCGAGAATCCTTTCTGTTGAATCATAGCATTTATGTTTTAGATAGTAACTCACCGAATTGTGAATTTTTCTCCTACCTTCACTTTATACCTTCCGCATTTATTTTACTATATTTTGTTTTAGTATTTTGTAATACATAACGACGGCGATTTTCCTAGATCCTAATTATCTTATCAGTATTGTGTGGTTTTACTTTTATGTGGTGTCTATATCTAAACGGAGAGTGGTGATATGTAATCTTTTGCCCTTTAAATCACCACTTCCTGTGGCCCATATCTTTGCTTACCAGTTGCTGGTTTTGTAATATGTGTTCCGATAAATGTAAGTATTTTCTTCAAAACTTTTTAGTCGATAGACATAGGGATATATAACTCATGAATCGTTCCGCACCTATATTTGTACTTGTTAAAAAATTGTTTCGAATATTTTCGTCATTTTCATTTCTTGATTTTGGTCTACCTCTCCACCCTTTGTCTAATAAGCTGCCTGTTTCCTTAAACTTCTTATCCCATCGATAAATGAGGTGCCTGTGACAGGGATTTTCATGAAACACTCGACGATACTCGCGGTGCACTGAAATCACAATACAATGAAAAATTTCTTTCCAAAGTTGGGATTTTGACTATTTTTATGAAAACGTCACCCACATATTAGTGGATGACAACAATGGGTAACTCAAATAATGAAAACAAAACTTTAAAAGTGTGAATTTTCGTGTTTAAAATGTTTTACTGTTCGTACTGCTTTAATTTACAGAAAGTTCTTTGCATTTCATAACCATAATTATCATCTTGAGCTCTTTTTAATACTGAATAAACATTGGAAATGGTTCCCAAGACACTACAAAATTTAATTTGTCACGATCCTTCTACAAAGATATTAACACCTTTTTTATTCACACCAAGCAGTGGAAATGTTCTTTCTAGTTCGACTGCATGAATTCACTATTTTTGTTCACTTCATTCATTGCTGTAACTAAAACAATGAAATGAAACTATGACATCGTCTCACTTCTCGAGTGCAGGCGTCAAGTGTTGTTCCACCCTGTCTTAATATGAGAGATCGGGGGTTGTGTTAATGGTGAAACAGTGTCGGTCAGACTGCGTGCTGGTTCTCCTACAGCAGGACAGCTTTCTTCAATTAACTGTATAGTACAGCACAGACCCATGTGGAAAACCGACGGCTGTGTTCGTATTAAAACAAATCCGTTAGTTAAGTATAATGCACCTTTTTCATCTTACTCATTTACTTTAAACTTATACGAGGTGTAAGTTATGTCCAGATACGCCTGGCTACATTCGAAACAGATTGTGATATCGATGTACAACCTTCACCATACTTATTAAAATACTTTTTTAGATTTTTTGAAGGATAAAATATGTGTCCCCTTTTTCAAAAAGGGGGTAATAGGGGGTAACTTTAAATTTTCAAATTGCAACCCCTATCTTGTGACATACAGGGTGTACATAAAGTCCTGCACTGGTACAATATTTTCTGAACGATAACAGATAAATAAACAAGATTTGGTACATCAATACTACACCTAAAAATCTACTTTTTGAGGGAACTATCAGTTTTCTGTAATATCATGGGGACGTTCCGCAAGGAGTCAGAAGGAAATCATAAATAGGAGCATAAGTCAATATTGACATCATTTTAAAGGGCTTATCTAGCAGAGTTTATTGCCGCAAACCGCACTCAAAAAGATTGATCCAGTACAAAATGGCGGCTGTTCAAAGATTTTACTTGGTTAAATTTTATTAGTAGCCATAACCCCAGTAAAGCAAAACTGCAACCAAACAAATACTGAAGCTAACTACTACATTATGCTTGTCAGTTGTACAGAAGTGAATTATGACATTAGTTATCCTCAAGGGTTACAAATTTGGTCCATATTGACCTATGCTCCTATTTAAGATTTCCTCCTGACTCCTTGCGGGACGTCCCCATGATATTACAGAAAACTGATAGTTCCTCCAAAAAGTAGATTTTTAGGTGTAGTATTGATGTACCAAATCTTGTTTAATTATCTGTTATCGTTCAGAAAATATTATACCCGTGCAGGACTTTATGTACACCCTGTATAATTTTAATGCTCTATTAAATAGAAATATATTTATATGAATAAAACATCTCTACAACGTTCCTAGTAAAAGTTATGGGCAAATAACCCCCTTCATCTTCGGGTATAAATTACGTCCTGATACCCCCAGAGGTATATCCAGATATTCCAAACGGTTTGATATATCGATGTACATACCTGTTACTTGTTAAAATACTTTTTTGAATGATAACAAGGTGTTTTCTTTGGTTCTTGCATGATTTGGTTTTGGTGTCTTTTTCTAGATGGCATTACAATGTAAGGGGTTATTAACCCATAACTTTTTCTAGGGGCGTTGTAGAGTTTTCTTTATTCATTTCATTGTGTTTTTATAAAATAGACCATTAAAATGATTAGTTATAAGATAGGGGTTGCAATTTGAAAATTTAAAGTTACCCCCCCCCGTACTCCTCTTTGAAAAGAGAGGGAAACACTTTTTTATGCATCAAAAAATCCAAAAAGTATTTTAATAAGTATGGTAAAGGTTTTACATCGATATCTCAATTCGTTTGGAATATATCCAGGCGTATCAAGACTTAAATTACATACTGTATATTGTACGTATTGGTTAATTCAATTAATCGCTTTGCCTCGTTTGCGTGAGTACGATGTATTTTTTTAGAATTAGATTTTACGTTTTTTATGATAAAATACATTTTCCCACTGTTTATTGATATAAAGCCATCAGCAACACTACGTTTCGAGACCTGCAATCTGATATCTTACTCAGGTGATAACTACCGTAACACCTACTACAAAAATGTATTAGTACCTAAATTAGATTTTAGTTGTACGTATTATCTTAATTACCCACCTGAAGTAATTGTTAGAGTGCAGATTAATGATCTTTTTCTGTCTCAATGCAAAATAGATCTTCAATTTTGTTTTCGTATGAATTCATCTTAATCTTATAATCTAACTGAGTAGTTAATCTTTTATCGTTTTTTAACGATTAAACATCAAAATGTAATGATTTAACGTTGGATTTAATACAGGTGGAGAAATTGTGGCTCTAAAGCATTTTTACTCCTTAAATAAAGAAATACTAAAACTAAATCCTATGCCGTTTAAAAATCACGTTATTTTCATTATTAACAATATCTCTACGTTTTGACCATACGCAAATACTTTTGATGAAACGTGAATACCTCATTCTGAATTTGATATACCATCTTTTTTAATACAAAACATTTTAAATCTTATTGCAGGGGCACAGCTAGGTTAACTCCTGGTCCTGTGCACATAACATTGCATCTGGTTTACTTCTCACTTCCTAGTTTGGGAAAAAAATGCAAATAAATTAAAACTATAAACAAACCTTCAGTATTCTAGTAAAACGTGTAATAAACCTTATGTATTTTCTACAATTTCGTTCTATTTTGATTTGAAAGTGGCATACGTTGTGTTAAAAGATTAGTTATAAGTGTTTAAAGTGCAATAGTTTGGCGAGTTGGATACTCTATAATCATCTTAGACCGTTGTTTTTAAGTATTTACAGCGTTATCGTTGATAATAGCGAACACATAGTGAAGGATATACGAAATATTCAACGACGAAGGTACACAATGACCGTTGATCACAACAACATTCGAGCATCTGTGGAGTAGGGTTGTTGGAACAGGTTGTTGACTTATGCTCAGATATGAAAAGTAAAGCGAGTATGTGAAGTGTTTCACAAACAGAGGAATGCTGGACACGGGCCGGACCTGGCCACGACCTACGCCTCGCCTCTACCTGCTTGTGTATTATCCATTACTGAACCGATGTTATCAAGGGCACCTTTTTAACGCTAAGGTTAGCTTTAATCTCAGAGGCAGTTTAATATCAACTGCTTGATGTGAATTACTAAACTGAAAAAAATATAATTAAACGGCAAAAAATTACATGGTTACGCCGTAAATAATGTTTATCGTCTTAAAGCTTTGTTCTGAAAACGTATATATCTCCGTA
Source organism: Homalodisca vitripennis (assembly GCF_021130785.1). NCBI lineage: Eukaryota > Metazoa > Arthropoda > Insecta > Hemiptera > Cicadellidae > Homalodisca > Homalodisca vitripennis. Next base: position 28,455,332 of record NC_060211.1, read on the forward strand.
TGTTGGATATATAATGTTAAAATTTTCACATTACTGAAGGTTATATAACTGTTTTACAATTTTATTTGCATTTTATACAATTCACCGCTTTATACTCAATAATTCGTATATTAATACAACTACGCTTTCTTATTAGAATATTACACTTCCACAAATAGAGAATACTTTTGTTTGCTCCTCCATTCTTATTGTATATGCAGACCAGGCGTAGTCACCCTTAGAATAAATGCATCTTCCCCTATGTTGAATGTGCTCCCCGGAGGGGTTAATTTCTGCTTGCGTTATGCTTTCCATTGGGCACGGAAAAAACTAAATTGTCTAGTTTACTACGAAAGATGGCCGTTGGAGAGGTTAGAGCACGCTTGGTTCTTAAGGCTAGAACATAGGTTGCCTCACCCTTTTCAAAGGTGACATAAAGTGATATAGATCAAAGGTTCTTCATGGGGTAGAGAATGCCTCTATCCCTACCTATTCTGAATATCCTGTTCTTCCGGAAGCAAGCGTAAAGTCCCTGTAAAGCTATGAGTATTGAGAATGATATTCAGCTTTTTTCATAAGTGAAATAACGTAAATGTAGAACTTTTAAATAAATACCCTAGCCTTTCACTATCTCATATAGCACATCTTGGTGAATGGCACTCATAAATATATCCTTAACAAGGAAAATAAAAATAGTTCACATTGGATCACCCCGGCTTATGTTAGGGCTCACAGAACAAAATTAGTTTGTATTCTGTGACTTCATCACCTCATAATTGCATAGAGATCTCATACTCATAATCTCATTTTCAAATTGGAATTCCTAACTCTTTAAAAGAAATGTAAGGTGAAACTAAATGAAGCAAAAAGTGATTGAGGCGAAGTTGTCTGTTTCACCACTCTCAAGAAGTTTCTCCTAGCTAAATATTAGTCATTGCCTAAGTGATAATGATGCAAATTTATTTGACTTAACAAATTCCCCGAATGAAGTTATATGACTACGACTAAGGTGATGCTGATTGGTTGTAAAAGTAAATTGCCGAAAAGTCCTTTTAGTAATGAAGTCAAAAGATTGTCAGGAAAGCCACCATAGCTAAAGCTGAGTTTCAGTCAAAGAGCGCAGAATTTTAGATATCGAAAGCAAAGGATAAATATTGCACCAAAGAAGAATAACATATGTATCTAAATTATAATAAAGATCCTCATAACATTTTAAATAGCAATATGGAAAATAAGCCAAACCCATTTAATTTAAATTATAACTGTGTTAAATAAATTTAACATCTGTTTAAATGGTCCACATGTGTATATTTAGTTGTGTATTATATACTTAGAGATTAATGTACTCTGATTATGGTTGAATACCGACACACTTGTATGGCAATAAAATAACTAAAAGAGGGTTTTAGTTGACTATTCATTCTACTAAATTCAGTAAATAACGTCGCAGAGTTGATTAATTGATACAGGGTCCTCAGGTGTGTCGGTTGTGGGGATGTGAGGTCAAGCCCATTGTTGCCCAATGAGGCGATCAAGGCAGACAAGATAAGCGCCTTATCAGCTGCGCCCTCACGTAATATCGCAATATCATTTCCACCTTGCTGCTTGGCGGTTAGGTAAAATCCACACCCCCACAATTATCTGTCTTCCATTACAGCTGCTGTAATGACATGAACTGATTTCGTTAAAGTATTTTACCAATATATTTTTGAGCGCTGTGTTGTGCGTTTGTGTATGTGTGTTCCTAGGAAAATCTTTTTAGTTTCGAACCTTCATGGTGTAAAAAAATCTATCTACTCAAATTTTAGGATATTTTTCCTTGAGTGATATGGGGCAAAAATCAAATGCAACCAATGGTTTATCTCTGCTCGTTTAGTGTCCGTCCGTTTGTATGTGTGCTTTTTAAACATATTTTAAAACTAATCAACCAATTTTAACCAAACTTAACTAGGCATTATGTGGACGGGATACATGAATAAAAAGGAATTTATTTTTCAAATTAAATTTCAAACTGGCCTTTGTTTAAAATATTTAAACTAAAATTTATAATATTATAAAGAAACCCTATCTAACGATGCAACCCCCATACCTTATAGTTTTTACGTTTTATAAAAATCTAAATACGTAACAAAATAATAAACTATGGCCAGTATTTAAAAAAAACCTGTAATGAACGTAATAATTACACATTTATTCAACATATAAATATAATATTTTTCATTAGTTTCACTAGTGTAGACATGTATATTATTAATTTTATAACTGTGTGTGCATGAGCATACTGGATACTATCATGTGTCAGGAATCAAATATTCCCGCCCAACATCGGACAGTAAATGTATGCAAATATTCTGCGGCTGACAGGAGGTTCACCCATAAACTAGAAGCAATAACGAACTTACGTGGAACCAATATCTGGGCCTTCTCTCATAACCGTACTTTTGTTTATGTGGCATGATGTCACTTGACTTTAACAGTTTCCAAGTGGATCATAACCTTATCGCAATAGTAGTTTATATAATTTATACACGCTAAATCCAATAATTGGAATGGACTGTTTACAGAAGTGAAAGAATATTTTAGGTAGGTTTCATAGAAAACTGCCTATTGCAAACGCTCTTATAATGGAATTTCTGGGAGATTGCTAAGGTTTTCTCTGCTTACGAAACCTACAATAAAAATTCACCACAATAAAAAAATTATATAGAAGGTTTTCACAAAAAGTGGCTAATAATATTTATAATTTCAACCAAAAAAGTCATATAAACATAGGTCGAGAAATTTCTTCTCTAGCCGCTAGCCGTCATTTTGTATTTTTGTTTAATAAAAAAATTGTTATCACTAAAAGTAGTAAAGGTAATGAAATCAAATTTGGTACGTAAGTTGGAGGATATAAGAAAAATTTAAGAAATAATTATTAAAATTAACAAAATGTCGTCTGTTAATATTTTTAAAGTTAAATATAAAAAAAAAACTTTTATTGTCATAAAATATTTACTATATTCAAAGTATTTTAAGATTTTTATTAAAATTAATTCTAGCGGTATTTGATTCAACACAATCCGGCAATGCAAAAGCGAGCACCACCACTTTAAAGGTAGGCTTGCACAAGCCGAGAGAAGCAAAAATTTTGCCTTTTTTAAAGACACCAGCTGTTTTACAAACGTTATAACAATTTTACGAGATACCAAATATTTTGCAATTTTTATAGCAATTCAAACAGTACTTTTTTCAATAAAAAAACTGACAAGACACAGGCGAGCACGACCACTTATGAAGTAACAATTTTACGAGATACCAAATATTTTGCAATTTTTATAGCAATTCAAAAAGTACTTTTTTCAATAAAAAACTGACAAGACACATGCGAGCACGACCACTTATGAAGTAACAATTTTACGAGATACCAAATATTTTGCAATTTTTATAGCAATTCAAACAGTACTTTTTTCAATAAAAAACTGACAACTCACAGGCGAGCACGACCACTTATGTAGTATGTTTGCACAAGCCAGGAACAAAAAAGATTTCGTTGCAAGGTATTAGCAGTTTTGCATACGTGATAAAAAAATTTACAAAATCCTACCTATTTTGCAATATACCATATACCAATTCCAACGATACTTTGTTCAAAGAAATCCGTCAACGCAAAGCGAGCACGGCCACTTATGAAGTAACAATTTTACGAGATACCAAATATTTTTACAATTTTTATAGCAATTCAAACAGTACTTTTTTCAATAAAAAACTGACAAGACACAGGCGAGCACGACCACTTATAAAGTAACAATTTTACGAGATACCAAATATTTTGCAAATTTTTATAGCAATTCAAACAGTACTTTTTTCAATAAAAAACTGACAACTCACAGGCGAGCACGACCACTTATGTAGTATGTTTGCACAAGCCAGGAACAACAAAGATTTCGTTGCAAGGTATTAGCAGTTTTTCATACGTGATAAAAAAAATTTACAAAATCCTACCTATTTTGCAATATACCATATACCAATTCCAACGATACTTTGTTCAAAGAAAACCGTCAATGCAAAGAGAGCACGGCCACTTTAAAGGTACACATGAACAAGCCGGGAGCAACAAACATTTCACAGTTGAATTGTTTACAAAGTTATCAGCTGATTGTTGCTCCCAGTTTTTTTTAAACGTATATTGTAAAAGTATTGGCTATATAACTATAAACATATGACTCAATTATCAAATCAACTCACCCGTAAGTGACGTGCATAAAACTTACACTTTTAATTAATTGTTATTGTCAGCTTAAAAATGTTGACCTTTTTAAGGTGTTTTATTTTTATATAATATATGACATATTATGAAAATGTAACTGGCGGAAATAAAGATATCTTAAACAGATTTCAAATTTGAATTCCTGAGAGTTTGACAGTTCAGAATTATGAGTCGTATGATCCCCTTCTCATTAGTAAATTTTTACCTAAATCTACGAATTTTAAGATGGTTGTCGCCGAACCCAAACTCGTAAAAGTTGTTCCCCTGCATTACAACTGGGATAGGGTCTACTACAAGCATAATAAAATTCAACATGCTTGTGCATTGAAAATAGAGCATAATAACACATAAATTCAGAAAACAGTTTACAATACAATTTAATCATTTATGTGTATCACTTAAACTCATTGATTTAATTGAATAGAAACTAAAATATAATTTTTAATTGTTGGTGCTAATCTGCTTCTATTTCTTATATTTATTAAGGAATGTCTGGGTTATTGAAGAATGTTCGACGAGGACGGGGAATTGTAGTGTAAAATATCTTTGTTAAGAGGCATAGTTAGGACTTATAAGTCTTCTCTACCTCTTAACCTCTAGCTTGAAGGGATCTAATTTGAAGGGCTTTGCTGGGAAGGAAAGACAAAGCATTAGCTTTATATTTTTCCGCTTTGAGTACCTGGAAATACTCATGCGTTTAGAACATAGATAGCATTAATTAATAGTGCTGCACTTGTTATAATTGTTGGCTCTAAAATATTTGTGTGATGCTGAAATTGTGTGACTACTATATGCTGGAAAACAGCCACATCGGGAACTTGTTAGTTATTTGGTAGCAATAGTATTGAATACAGAAGTGCAATCAGTTGCCACTAAATATCACATACGCTTAGCTAATAAACAACCCTCTGCACCACTGTTGGCATCTGAGAACAAATTGACGTTGCATAAGTAAAAATATGTTGTTTTAAAATCCATACAGTAATTTTTCTAAGAGAGATCTAGACCTTCAGCCGAACTAGTTTCAGTAGAGTTCGAAGTAGAAAGGCAATGAAAAATATTTAAAAAACGGTATAAAAAATATTTAAAAAAGTAAAACATTTATTTTTACACAGAGTATTATTTAGCTTCAGACATTTATAAACTGAGCTTTAAACAGTGATAATCTCCAGCTGCAGAATAAGGTGTCAATACCCTCACTGCAGCATGCGTAATGTACCGCCTTAACGCCATCCGGGATAGTAGTAGCCTGGGACTACCGCAGTCAACGTTTTTAACTGTTGTGATACACCCTTTTTTGAAGTTTATTTTTGACGATGGAAGGATTCTGAAGGAAACACGATTTTTCCGGACATTTGCCATCGTTCAGTGAAACAATGGCAATGGTAGTGTTACTGATTTTTTGTTTCACTAAACGATTGCAAATGTCCGGAAAAATCCTGTGATGCATCTTTAGCTGCAGAGTATGTTGTTAAATTATGATACTTCTCTAGCTACAGATCACGTTGTTAAAACATAAATATGATAGTTACTCTGTATAATAAGTTATAGTTTTATCGCTGTCCGCAAACTAGGCAATAGGTTTTTTTATACAGCCTTGTTTAATAACAAGATAGATATTTTTTTGTAAGTTAATACTTACAAGATTCCATTAGTAACACATCTACTTAGTGAGGCCTAAAATTTGTACTTATTAGGAAGTATGTAGGTTCAATATACCGAACACGTGTGTGTGTGTGTGTAATCTATAAATCCAGTCGCTTTGGAAGCCATGAGTAAAAAGATTTTAATAATACTACGGATTTTTTATAACGAAAATTAATAAACATCTAAATATTATTAGTTATTAATGCTATGTTATGTTATTAGTTACACCCTAGTTCAAGTTGGCCTGTTTGCAAATAAAGAGCAACTTGTAAAGTTGGCTACGGTAATGCATGAATGAACTGAATTAAACTGTGAAGTTGATTGCAATTGGCTCTAGCACCACCTTTAGTACAATTATAGTATTTATGCAATTTGCCGTTACTACTGCTGAAGCTTAGTTACTCAATGTTTTCCAAACTAATATTGGACACTAATTGAATACAAGGAAATAAGTGGTGTTATTACTCAACAAAGTTGTGAATTCGAGGAATTTTCAAGTAAACGCTTCAATTAAAAAAAACTTTCGTTCACTATTTACTTCTACCGAATAAATATACTTTGATTTATTTATACTTGATTGGGAAACAAGACCAACGAATGTAGGAGACAATAAAACCCTAATAACTAAAAGACAGATATAGAAAAGTTTCCACAAAATAAATAAATACTCTGAAATACAGTAGTGATAAACGGTTTTATTTTAATGCATTGCAAGTTGGTCTCTTTACTGGAACATATTTATAATTTTCCCTGAGTACACACATCCCCAAGAAACAATTTTCTGGCGTGTTGTGAAGGGAAAGTGGGTCAAGCCTCAAACATCACTTTTGTTTTCTTAGGATCAGAGCAGGTTCGGTGTGTATTTTTTACATTGGTGAAGAAAAGCTTACGATTTACGTGCAATTTTTTTAACAATACTAAAAAGAGATGTATTAGGTAGAACGTGGTCATTGTCAAATCATATGATATTAAGAAGATAGTTCGAAAGGAAATAACAAATATGGCATTAACTAATAGAAACTTGTTGTGTAACCGGATACTTTTAATCACGTGTCAAAGTGGTATTCACTCATTCATTGCATTGCGTGACGTGTGCAGTTTTTATTCAGTTAAACAAGCTAACTGCCTCCATGCAACGAACGCCGTTATATGATTAATACTGATAACTTTCACAAGTTGCATGTATTGTGTAATCTCCATCGCGTGATGTTTTATTCGATGAAATATTAACCCTTTAAATAATTTGTGTGTGCACGTGGTATTATTTGTGTCCATAAAACTATAAAATCTCATAATTTAAAGTTTTGTTCAACTACAAAGCATTTTTATACCTAAACATTTGACAGATTGCAAGATTTGCGTAACTGTTATTTCTTGCAACTGTATTTTATACATTTTAAAGGATGAGCACTGTGATACATTTATCCTAAGTAAGGAGGGACATGCTACCTATTTTCGGTCGGTTGCCTCCAAAATTTCGGTATTTTCAAATATAACCATTTGACAATTGTTATTGTAAATAAATGTCTAAGACAAGGAGCTTTAATTTTAAAGTACCGCTGCAGTATTATTGTTTTTCGTCAATAAACTCTATTTTACTTGACAGTTGTTTCAATATCCTTAACTAAACCTCAAATTTTAAATATACTGAAATAGTTATAACCGAAATAATAATATTATTTTGGAAAATCCTAAGGCTACAAGTTAAACAACAGAATATTTAAAGGTAAAAGCTATACCTTTGTTTCCTCCAAATTGTTTACCTAGATTTCTAATTTTATAAAACTTCAGTTCTAGCCTTTTATCGACAACATTATGTATTTTTTTCCACCAAGCATTTGTAAAATATTGTTCTAATCGCAAATATTACGGTTTAATTTAGGGCTATTCACAAATTGGTACTAGAGAGAATTGTAATTAATATAAATACAATTTAAAATGCATCAACTAAATTGGAGAAAGAGAATTAATTATTATGAATAGCTTAACACAATCACATATAACATAAAGGTAAGTAGTCTATCTTTAGTCTTGCAATTGAAGGTTAAGTTATATGGTACACATGCCATTATTATTATTACAACCAGTGGTGTAACGTTGTGTGTCCGAAACAAATAAACCTTTACAATTAAAAGAATAACGATAGGGAACTTATTACGTAAAGGATATTATCAATAATAGCTTATAACACAATCGTATATAACATAAAGGTACGTAGTCTATCTTTAGCCTTGCAATTGTTGGTTAAGTTATATCGTTAGGTATAACGTTGTGTGTCCGAAACAAATAAACCTCTCCAATTACAAGTAGAGAACTTATCGGGTGGAGGATATTATCGTGAATAGTTTAACACAGTCAGCACTATAACGTTGTGTATCCGAAACAAATCGACCTCTCCAATTACAAGATAAAGATAGAGAACTTATCGGATACAGGATATTATCGTGAATAGTTTAACACAGCCAGCACTATAACGTCGTGTATCCGAAACTAATCAACCTCTCCAATTACAAGATAAAGATAGAGAACTTATCGGATAGAGGATATTATCGTGAATAGTTTAACACAGTCAGTGGTATAACGTCGTGTATCCGATAAAAATCAATCTTAAGTTATGAGAATTAAGTTAGAGGACTTTTCGTATACACGATATTATTGTGAATAGTTTCAAAACAATAAGAGAACACATTGAGATAGTATAATTCATGGAAAACTCAATTGCTTGGATCTCAACAATGTAATTTTGTCTAGTATGGTTTCGAAGTTAACGCAAGTCTAATTGGACATTATAAAGTGGACTCAAATGGGCACTAGATAAAAATCTGTAATCTCGTATATGAAACTAAATATATTGTGCCCTAACGACCAATTTAACGATTGGTCATCCTAGACAATGAATTGTAATGGCGAATATGTCACTTTTCACATTGATCAATTGTGAATTATTATCACCTACATACATTTGAGGCTTAAATATGTATTTGACAATTCAGGAGCGATTTTATGAGAACGTGATGGACGTGTGAATGGCTTACTATTAAAGCTGTTGCTATTGATGTTGTGTGGTTTTATGAAGTTACTACTAAACGAGTTTTTGCGTCTGTACGTTCTCAGTAACAAGAACGTGAATTGTCCAGCATTTGATTAGGATGATGTATATACAGGGTGTACATAAAGTCCTGCACAGGTATAATTTTTTCTGAACGATAAGAGATAAATCAAAAAGATTTGGTACATCAACACTGCACCTAAAAATCTACTTTTTGAAGGAACTATCAGTTTTCTGTAATATCATGGGGACGTCCCGCAAGGAGTCAGAAGGAAATCTTAAATAGGAGCATTGGTCAATATGCACATCATTTTAAAAGGCTTATCTAGCAGAGTTTAATGCCGCAAACCGCACTCAAAAAGATTGATCCAGTACAAAATGGCGGCTGTTCAATTGGTAGCACATTCACCCGGCAAGTGAGAGATCCGGGTTCGAGTCCCGGCGGAGCAAGTACTTTTTGCGATTCAATGTTTTATTGAAATTAAATAAGGCTATTGCCATTTATACAAATTTAATGTATAATATATGTATTATATATAATTATGTATATGTATATATATATATATATATATATATATAAATACATATAGGGAACATGGCTGCGTTCCCTTTCCAAAAGTACGCTAGAAATTCATCTGATCCCACAAAATAATTTAAGTTCTTTTAAGATGTGGTATACACATTGAGATAAATTGGTTCATTATATTCCTAGTTGATTTTAAAAATTCGATCTATATAATTGGCTGAGCTTTAGCGAAGCCTATCACTAGTGGGACAGGAATAATGTAGTTTCTTAAATGTACAAAATTATATGTTAACCCCTTTTTAAAATTATTTTTACGTCACCATAAGTAAAGTTCAAATAATTTATTTTGGAAAAGTTTTATATTATTTATTAACTATTTAAATCGCTTGAAAATATTGTAAAATTACTGAATAATGTATTTATTCTTGCAGATTTCTCAGTATTTACATGACATTAAGCTCCCATCTGGTGCCAGGCATCAGGCGAAAGTTAAAGAGCATCAAGTTACAACTTAGCTTCCTAAGTTTGCAGCCTATCGTCTACTGAAATGAAATATCGTCTACTTTAGTTCTCTAATTTTGCAAATAGTTTTATTTTAATTCCAGCAAATTATTAATAATATAATACCTTAGTCTGACTAACTTTGTTTTTAGTCGGATTTACTGATATGATAGTTTTAATCACTAAAAATAAAATAAAATAATTGTGTGAAACATTTGGTTAAGAATTTTTTAACTTCCTTTGGCTGTCACTGTGAATGTGTAACTTTGATAAATTATATTTACATGCATTATGTAACAAAATATAGAGTATTAAAAGTTTTATGTAAATTATGAGCAACAGCCTAAATTTGTCTTATATATGAGGATATTTTATTTCGATTAAACCTTTGTAAATGACAATTACATTTCTATAACATTTGTTGTTTCTATAAATTGTACTGAGGTAGGAGATTCAATAAAAAACTATAAAAAACTATAAATTATTTCAATAAAGCTGATAATTTGATTGTAATATTCAGTATGTGTCGGTATTGTATTCGGCACAACATTATTATTTTAAAATGTGAACTTAAAGAGTACATTAAAACTCTTTAAAATTATTTTTCTTTCACTGTCTAATACATTCTTTGTTGTCGGGATTTTTGTAGCTTGTTCTCCGTAATATCGTTGTACTAAATATTTAACGTGATTGAATGTTGTGCAATGTACCCATTCAACCAAATTTGACTATAAAACAGCTTTCCAAAATCCATAGTAATTGATCTCAAATCCGTAGATAGTAACTAAAAACAAGGCGAATATTATAATAAAGTGAGGAAACTGATAGTTTATGCATACCTTTGAACTTGGTTCGATGGATTTAGTTATATTTCCATAGGGAAATGCAACTGCCGGGAACGGATTTTAAGTTAGCATCCTTAAAGTTTATCAAACGTATACTGTTGCTATTCATACTTTACATACATACAAGCTGGAAGTACAGGTTTTGCTAAGGTTGCATACAAAATGTTGAAATCTAGCTCATTTAACTCTTGAGATGTCCTGTCGATAGATAGACAGCCAGACAATCTTACATAAGAGTGTTACGAAATGAGGCATCGTTTTCAGAACTTATTCTGTAGAAATTAAGTTTGATGCAAAATTTAACGTGTACATAAACAATTTCTCCACATATCTTGCCATTCAGATTTCCGTTCATTGAATTAGATTCCATATCAGTATTTAAATAAAAAATGTTTACACACCAAAGTCACTATAAAAATTATTGTATGTGTTAGGATAGTTAAGCTATATGTGTTGATATGGCACATGTTTTTTATAAGTATGCCGAGATTACTTACAAATTTATTTATTCTCTTTTTTATCTTCGCCATCATTGTTACCTATAAGACTAATATGTAAAAGTACATGCTAATGTTAAACGAAATTTCTTGGAGTAATATGTACCATAATCGAACTCAGTGTTCCTAATATAAAATGAAGCTTCATGAATGATTTCAAGTCATAGATCAGTTTGTTTTTTAAATATCGTGTGGACAGAGAGTAATGAAATTTTTCAAGCCCCAGGAGTATTAGGCTTCACTAAAGCTCAGCTAATAATGACTCTACTTTGTCTAGTGTCGCTAAAATAAAAAATATAGAGTTGATCGTTTACATTACCACAAACACAGGGTGGCCCAAAAGATTGCCTATATACCCATAAAATCGTTTAAGGTACATGATTTAAGTGTTATATGCTTGGATTTCTTCACTGTATTTGCATTATTCTGATAACTCATCGTGACAGCCTTTAAAGAAATATAGAAAAAGGTTAACAGTAAGACACATAGTTCAAGTTTATATCAATTTAAAACTATTCGACTTTATATGTATTTACGACTATGGAAGAATGAAGCAGAATATAATACACTCTAATACAATGGAACAAACCACAATATCCAATTATGTAAGATGTTCCACAAGTATTGTCATTTTATTCTAATAACTATGAAATAGTATTGAATCGCCAATGTGTACTATGACAGAAATGTAATGAACTTTAAAATGTGCTAATTCTAGAAATAGAGTTAGGTATTAAAGGTCTTCTCCGTCATTGAATTACAGAACATTCTTTAAAATAATCAATTATGTAAATAATTGTAAAATAATTGAATGATTGAATGGAATGATTCAATTGAATAATTGTAATATAAAATAATTGATAAGTTAAGAACTATAGTAGTTGATAGCTTCTTATAGTATTAACATTTAATAATAGTGCTGTTTCAAAGTTTCAACAATTTTAGCGCATACATACAGTATCTTAGTATGTGTTCAATAAAACTTTCCAACACTATATATATAACATATACAATATGCCTGTAAAATGTTTATATTTCTGAAAATAAACATCTACTCTTATACACCCAAATGCGAAACAAGACTCTAGATATTGTAATATTAAAACCTTCAAAACAGTTTTATTTTCGGTGTTTCCATACATTTTCCACAATGTTCTAAATCTGTTATTCTATTCAGAATAAATAGAACGTGTATCCTTTAAGAGATCGCAATGAAAACCTTCAACATAATTTGTACGTGGATACAAAACTGCATGTTATGGACTGATAAAAAGACAATGGTTGATTGAATGTTGAACACCAGCATTCAAAAAGTGTAACACAAATCCTACAGTACTTGATATTTCTGTGAATAACCTAAATGCAGTAATAGTTATAATGGATTTACTTGTACTAGTACTTACTCTTTTTTATTTCTTATGCAATAACTTAATACATTGCATAATGATTTGACCATTTTTACTATAACCAACCAGATATGGTTTTTAAAAGTAGTCAGCTTTCCCAGCTTTCTCTCTCTCTTTCTCTCGTCAGTCTCAAGGCAGCGTTGGGAATACATCAGCTTCACATTACAATCCTATCTCCGCAATTTCATATCAGCATTGGGGATACATCAGCTCCACTCTGCAATGCCATCTCAGTAACTTCATATTAGCAATTTTTAGCTATTTAGGCTCAATTTTTTAATAAAAATAAACTGGCGGCATTTTACTTTTAAGTTTTTAAAAAATATAAATATTTCATGCGTCTTGAATTAAAAAAAACAATATGTATACTCAGGGTACAATATTTTAAATTTACACTCGTGCAAATCCCTACTCTAATCTATAACTGTAACAGTTCCAAGAGTCATACTTAAACAGAACTGTAAGTGTAATCTTTTAAAGCATAGTTGGGTTGTATTTTAACCATATTGGACACGTTTTTGAGGTATTATTTTATAAATTGAATACACTGAAAAAAGTGAATATAAAATGACTACCGAAAGAGACCTTTTTGCTACATTTTATACGAAATAAAAACTTCTTTTTAAGACAAAATTATCGTTTGTTTTAAAAAAAATCTGAAAAAAAGTATAAGACTAAGTATTTACAATTTCCAGGTTAAAGAACGATTTAATCAGACTGTATTTTATCTCTATTGATTATAAAAAATTATTTTTACCCAAGAATATAAACAGTCCATAACTATTTGGATTGAAATTTGGATTGTACAAGATAAAAATTATATTAAATTTATATAAATTAATAAAATAATTCCTTATAAAAAGTGCCGTTTCGAGTAGTTCTTTTTTAGGAAGGAAGTAAAAATGTATGTACGTCGTCATTATATACTTTTACTATAAAAGAACCCTAATACTTAACTGATAGGGTTTACTAAACAATATTTATATAAATATAATACTCGTATTTTAATTGCGGGCTAATAAAGTCAGTTTTTACTATGAATCATGACAAAACTAAAATAGTAACTCCACAATATTTATAACTAAAAAGTTAAAGTAGTGAATAAAAAATTAAAAAATACTCAATATAGTAGTTATTACTTTTAAAATTTTAAGAGCTTATATATTAATACCATATAAAAAGCAATAACTTAAATGAAATGTAATCTTACGTTTTTACTTATATAAAATAAAAAATATATTAAACAATAAAATATCTCTAACAAAACAATACAAATTTTTGATAACGTATTCATTTCACGATTATTTCTATCAACAATAAATACTTTATCCCTGTTTTTTTTAAAACAATGTACGATGAATTAGCCAAAAACGGTAATTTTAACAGGCAAACTATTACACACAATTAAAAACCTCCCTAAAATGAATAAGTTAGTAACAATCCCTACAATTGTAACAACTAATTCAGTGAGTAACGCGGAGACAAATAGACGGAAAATGGTTAAAGCAAGCGGAAAATTTCCTGTTAAGAGATCTCTTGCAGAAGTGACAATGACAAGTTGGAACCGAACCAAGACAATGACAACAATCGCTGCGGGCTTCTGAGTGTCTTAACAGCCTTTCTTGCTCCTGTTACCAGGGATTGTTCCGGGAATCACTGGAACCAATAACAATACCATGTTATCGCGTCGACCTCACCCCCAAACTGTTAGCGTTTATGACCAAACGTTATAACGAACAGATTTAACTAAAGCTTAACCTTTTAAAATAAACTTTCCAGTATGCCTTAGTTAGAAATAGTCAATATTATTTTCAATTTATTTGTTCTAAATTTTGGATTACAAAATTTAAAATGTAATACCCGATGAGGGTTAAAATAGATTCAAAAGACATTTAGGTTGAAGAATCAATTATACGATATATTTTCTGTATTGTAGATCTGAAAAGGGCTAGCCTGAAGCTTTAAATGACAAAAGGAAAAAATATAACATGTAAGAGAGGAATTTATGTTCTTTTCTATACTCATTAAAAGGTCTAGCATTATAGGGCATAGTTCTGAGTAGGTTAATGGACAATAGATTGTGCAATGAAAGGAAAACAAGATCTAGGATGTTTTACAAGGCTAGAGCACTACGTTTCGAGGATTGAATCTACCTTCTTCTTCAAGTCTAAAAATATTTGATACATAGGTTAGAAAAACAGAAATCTATGTAGGGCTATAAACTCGTTAAAGTAAAAAAATAGAAAAGTTGTTTGTCAAAGTAAATTAAAACATGCATTTAAGCTGAGGTTCTTAGATGTATGGGGAATGTCTAATGTGTAAAGTTTTGTTTACTTGAGATTTTTAATAATAAAATATTAGAAAAAGAAATGGATATTGTTATTTAAGTCAAATCACCCTTTCATGAAACGCATAAAAATATCTACGTTACACCGATTAGAAAATTAAAAACTATAAACTGAAAAACTAAACTTAGATTATATTGACTATTAAGGAAGAATGGCGATAGAACGTTGGTAAATGAGATACGAAAAGGCTTAGAAACGATCAAGGAAATTATATCTAAGAAGAACATAAATCTTTTTGTAATTACTGGTAATTAACTTCAGCAGTGACCTCGTAAATACAGTAAATCGATACTTAGCGAGTTAAAAACTTGGAGAAAAAGTTGAAACTCGTTTTAGTTTATTTTACTAATGGTCTTTATTTTCAAGGAATAGTTGTTACTTTAAATCATTTATAACGCTTATAACTAACCGTATAGTCTAAGTTGTATTTAATAATCTAACAGTAATAAAATAATTGTTAAAAAATATGTGGGTGTTGTGTATATAAAAGATTATTGTCACTAGTTTGCATTTCAAAAGGTTCATATTGGCCTTATATATAATCTTTAACACCCTTTTGCCTCTTTAAAAGTAATAATAAGATGCTGCTAAAATACCAAACTGTTAGTTGTAATGAAACTGTCCGTCAATTCGACAATTTAATATTTGAGAAGAAAGAAATAGCAATTTAGGCCTTAAAGAACTTATTATCGCCGGAGAAAGTTTGGCAAAAGAGAGAAAGATATTTGCATCAGTTATGGGTTTTATATTTTTAGAAAATACACAGCAAATTATTACGTCATATTCGATGCAGATTTGATGTATTCACGGATGGTTTCAGAACATATCAGTGGAAAGGAAAAACTGCTATCTAATACATTTTTTTGATAACACTGTTTAACTTAGTAAAATTTTGTCTGTGTAAGGAATCGAATTGTCTTATAACTCAGAAAACACCGAAAGTATTATTTTAATTGGTAATTTACATTTTTTTTTACTAATATTTGTGACAGCAGCAGAAAAGTATGTAGACAGTATTCTTCTAATTGGTGTTATGGAAATATTTTGTATGCATTTCATGAAGAGATGATTGCACTTAAATAGCAATATCCATTTCTTTTTCTAATATTTTCTACATACTAGGTTACGGAAACATCGTAAGTATCACATAATGATCAGATTTTATTACAGCTTTGATTATAGAGCCTACAAATCCATATTTCAAGGATACAGTTATCTTATTAGTTCATGATGTGAAATTAAAAATAATTTTAATATTATATTTTAAACGCCTACCCTATTGAAAGAATACTTGAGTATAGTCAATGGAGGATCTTTAGTGGTTGGAGATTCTAAGGCTAGGGGCGCTCACATTGACTGCCAAAAATTGTGTTCAAGTCTCTACGTCTCTTATACTGTACTACTCATAACTTCATCAGATGCTTAATCATGGCTGACGCAACTCCAATATAAAAGTTGCAATACCATTACTTCCAAAAGGAAATTGAGATTTTAATAGCTCCGACCTGATCCCTTCCCCTTAGTGACAATACCTTTATCACCCTGATGGAATTTTGGAGTGATGATTGCCAAAAATGACTGGAGCATCATTCTACGAGATGTGAATCAATTTGAAGGCATCTGTCATGTGATTAATCCCAAGTCCGTCAAAATTAAATTTAACCGCCACCACACGTTTTTCAAAGTAAGGCGTAGTTCACATGCTCAGAACCGTTTGTACTGGAGACCTCATATGCGAAATGCATAACACCTCAAAATCCACGGTGGTCGCTATATAACAATGTACGCGACACAATAGCAAGCCAATATTGATTGGTACGAGTTCTGCTTTGCGTACTTTGCACCCCATAAACTTCTACAATTAGCTGGAAAACGGGTCAATGAGGCGGTCTCTCAGATACAATAGAATATATCAAAGCCACACACAAATCGAATGTACCGTAAAAGAAAAGACCTGCCTACGTGTTCTGCAAAAGATGATTCTGAAAAAATTATACCACTGGATAATGCAGTGCGATTTTAGAGATATATTACAAGGAGGAGGCTTAACCGATATAAAATATGGGCAGATATGTAAAAAGTTGTTATCTGTTTACATGTGACAGACCGACACATAAATACAAAATTCTACACATACCTTTGCTTGCCAGTTTTGACCTTTACTCAATTTTCACCAAAGTTCCAATTCCCGAAACAGTTAATTAAGGTTAAACTTCAGTAAATAACATATCGGCAGAAATATGCCATAAATATTTTATTTATATTATTTCTATAAACTGACGGAGTAACAAGGAGATTACCATTGTGTTATGGAACAACACATTTATACATGGACATATTTTATGGGATCGCGCCGTAAAATGGACAGAAGATACGAAGTTGTGGGTTCGCTGTATAGAAAATATACGAGAAGTTTGGCCTCATGGTAAATACACCTTGGATGAATTTCTAATACTTATAAATTCCGTATATCTTACGAACAAGTTTACCATAAACATTGAAATCAACAGGGCTTTACCATTATTGAACGTAATAAACAACCAACACATACCGATATACATCTTATTATACTCCAGCACACAAGTCCTTTAACCAGACACTTCTCTACAAGGTAATAGTTTAGAATTATTAGCTTTACACTGTAACAACTAATAGTGATTATTTACTATAATTTCAACGGTTTTAGGAGCACACTTGTTGGGAGGTTGTAATAATAATTCCCACATACAGATGCATTCTTTGTGGAATATATTTAACTGGATGTATTTATTGTCTTAAATTTCATGAATATAAGATCGAAATGAGGGTTACACATATGAAACAATAAATATTTTTACAGATACTTTTTTTTAGATAAGATACCTTACCAACTGCCCTACAAGTAAATAATAGTTTCATAATCGTTAACCAGACAAAGAGATTAATTTTCGTCAATCCATTTTAAATTATACCCCCACCAAAAATAGAGTGGCTTATCGATTATCTATCGATCAAGTAAAATTCTCTCAATAATAAGAAAAACTGTTGTGTTTCTATGGTGTAGTAACTAACTCCTGCCTCCGGACTATGACGTAAAGCTAAATTTTACAACAAAGTTAGAGAGAGTTCCTGGTCCATCTGCTTTATATCCATAACAAAAATAGTAACATAACAACAACTCTATTTAGACGCTATGAAAGTGCGGTCAAAGAGAAGTAGAGACCTCGAGATTTTATGAGGACCCTCGGGCTTTCCATGGGGAAACTGAAAATGACTTGCTAGGCTTTGTTGTACGGAAATAAGTCACGCAAATGTTACAAGGTCAAGGCACGGACAAGCTGGCCAGCCGGTGGCCGAGTGACTAAAGGATATTACCGCAACTAACTTCTTCACTTGTTAACCAAACGTCTCTGATTTTCATTTTGTGATTTTCATGAATGACTGATCTAAATCTTGAATTTGATCTTGTTTTGATTAACTACTTATTTGGTTTTTATTATATAGTTCTTTTTCAGTAGGGCAAGTGTTTGGATGCTAAATCTAGCCCTTCCCACGCCGTAGACGGATATATTAGAATGGCAGACTTTGACCAAACCGCCAAGTACAGTTACATATATCTGATATTACAGATTATGTCTCTCGGAGAGTTTTTTTTTTTTTTTTTATTTACAGAAGGCCTTCGAAATATCCAGTGCACGCTCCGAGTTTATCGCGGTTGCCAAAGAAGTACTTATAGAGTACTCAGTGGCCCTTTGTCTAACTCCTACCACTTGCTCGTCAGTTCTGCATCTCCTACAGAGCCATAACCGAACATATCCGTGGCGTGTATTACTGCTTTCTCGGATTTCACGATCGCGCACGCGTTTACTACGTATATCATTACTATTCTTCATCGTGTGGTAGTGTTGTGATTAGTTTGAAATATTTATCATGTTTCATAGTAAAATGTAGTTAAGCTTTTCAGTGTAATGTTACTTTGAAATTGAAATTTATTTGTAAATAATATTAAAAATAGCTTCTTTTTATTTTTACAATAAAAATTCTAATTTAAAGCAAAATGCCCTGTTTTATACTTCTTATTTTTACCTTTTATAATTTAGTTAGGATAAAAATTACCTTTTCACTTAAAGGAACAAAATGTTTTTTCATGCCTTGGCGTTATGGGAAAGGTAATGGATTTATTAGTGGCGTGCGAAGGGCTAGAGGTAATATTATAATTATTTACTTAAATACTAATTGAGTAATAATATACATCAAAATGCGATGAAACATAATTTATTATGTCGTTCAGACTGTACGGTTCCAGCATAATCTAAAAATCTTAGGTTTCCAAGTCAGTTAGTTAATTGTCAAGAGGGAGGGATCTAATCGCTTCAGAACTTCTTCGAATAATAAATCACAACTACTCAGATACTTTACAGTCAACTTTGCAATCGAATAATTATATTCGTATACAATTGCAGTGCAGCCTATAAATGTAAAAGTGTAAATACCTTAACACAGGTTACTACAATTTCTGTATATATGATAAATTAGACAAACACAATATTTTCAATTACACGGAGCTATTCAAGTATATATAAAAATTTCCTTTTTAAATTGAAATTCAGTATATAAACGCAAACAATTTTGGTATATAAATTTTTATTAGAAGTTTGTATTACAGGATATTGAATGGTCATAAATAAAAGAATGTCTTATTTTAAAAGGCAAAGTCAGGTCTAATAAATCCTCAAAAGCAGTACCTACCATTTTGAAAAATAACATTTTTTAATTTTTGTAGTACCTTAAGATCTGGTGTTATATTGTGTATTGCTATTGTTAATTTCTCATTCCTAAAGTTAAAAGCTGTGCGTATTTTAGAGATTTATTTTAAGACGCAGTTAAAATCCAACCTCTCATAAGCTTTTGGACAAATATTTCTTAATGTCTTAGTAGATTTTGTAAATGTAATTTACTATATGCAGTGTCAATCTAATTGGTACAGTAAATTAAGAACGTGATCATAACATGCATTTTTATATACATGATAACATTAATAAACACTACAACTATTTACAAAATTACACGTTACTTTGAAACTACAATAAGTAGGCTTTTTCAGTAAATATATAATATTATATTTACACACAGACAACTATTTTAGAAAGTTTTTCACCTCATTTGTTTATAGTACATATTTTATCTTTAGGTACCCAGACATTTCAGAAAAAACATTTTTATTTTAAAATAAAATTTACAACTGTCCTTCCGAGAGTTCCTCTCGAGAGAATGAAATGTTATAGCCTGTTACTTTTTCCATTGTAAAAACCAATTCAGCAGCGGTTCTATCAGAGCCGAATGAAACGGTTCATGGTCGGGTTGTCAAATTGTTTATCGCTGTGTCTGACAAGTTATTCTCCGCCTTTGACGTGTATCTGAATTTCATCAGTGTGGTAATAATGTGATGGAATCGGTTCAAATAAGGTTTGTTCTGTGGCGTGTAATCTCCTTAGCGTTAGCGAAGCTTATCACGCGAGGGGTTGGAAAACTTCTACTTTTGTATGTCTGGCAGCAGTAAAATATGAGAAAAACTTATCTTTATAGATTTTGTATAAAGAGTAATTTTTATACAAGTTCGATGATGTTGGATGGCACTTCTTGGGATTGGTCTGAGCGTCAGCAAAAGTCACGACACGAGGCATGGAGTACTCCTACCTTGTGTTATAAAGAAAATTATATTAAGGTCATAAATTTCGTCAAACTTTTGGTAGTGAATATTTTTTTATAAAATTTCGTCTTATGGATCAGATGCTCCAAACAGACGTCGTTTAAGGTTATTCCCAAACAACGAAACCAGCTTGGTTAACCACGAGTATCTCTTTGTTCAGATAATCCAAACAGACGTGTTGAAGGTTATTCCCAAACATCGTAACCAGCTTGGTTAACCACGAGTATCTCTTTGTTCCGATAATCCAAAAAGACGTGTTGAAGGTTATTCCCAAACATCGTAACCAGCTTGGTTAACCACGAGTATCTCTTTGCTCAGATAATCCAAACAGACGTGTTGAAGGTTATTCCCAAACATCGAAACCAGCTTGGTTAACCACGAGTATCTCTTTGTTCAGATAATCCAAACAGACGTGTTGAAGGTTATTCCCAAACATCGTAACCAGCTTGGTTAACCACGAGTATCTCTTTGTTCAGATACTCCAAACAGACGTGTTGAAGGTTATTCCCAAACATCGTAACCAGCTTGGTTAACCACGAGTATCTCTTTGTTCAGATAATCCAAACAGACGTGTTGAAGGTTATTCCCAAACATCGAAACCAGCTTGGTTAACCACGAGTATCTCTTTTTTCAGATACTCCAAACAGACGTGTTGAAGGTTATTCCCAAACATCGTAACTAGCTTGGTTAACCATGAGCATCTCGTGGTTCAGATACTCCAAACAGATAAGGGTGAGGTGTATTCCCAAACATAGTAACCAGCTATAGGTTGGTAGCCACGTGCATCTCGTGGTTCAGATACTCCAAACAGACAATGGTGAGGTGTATTCCCAAACATAGTAACCAGCTATAGGTTGGTAGCCACGTGCATCTCGTGGTTCAGATACTCCAAACAGACAATGGTGAGGTGTATTCCCAAACATAGTAACCAGCTATAGGTTGGTAGCCACGTGCATCTCGTGGTTCAGATACTCCAAACAGACAATGGTGAGGTGTATTCCCAAACATAGTAACCAGCTATAGGTTGGTAGCCACGTGCATCTCGTGGTTCAGATACTCCAAACAGACAATGGTGAGGTGTATTCCCAAACATAGTAACCAGCTATAGGTTGGTAGCCACGTGCATCTCGTGGTTCAGATACTCCAAACAGACAATGGTGAGGTGTATTCCCAAACATAGTAACCAGCTATAGGTTGGTAGCCACGTGCATCTCGTGGTTCAGATACTCCAAACAGATAAGGGTGAGGTGTATTCCCAAACATAGTAACCAGCTATAGGTTGGTAGCCACGTGCATCTCGTGGTTCAGATACTCCAAACAGACAATGGTGAGGTGTATTCCCAAACATAGTAACCAGCTATAGGTTGGTAGCCACGTGCATCTCGTGGTTCAGATACTCCAAACAGACAATGGTGAGGTGTATTCCCAAACATAGTAACCAGGTATAGGTTGTTAGCCACGAGCAACTCGTGGTTCAGATACTCCAAACAGACGCATTTAAAAGGTATTCCCAAACATAGTAACTAGCCATTGGTGGTTAACTACAAAGGTGATTTCAATGCTATGTTACTAAATAAAATGTGATAAAATTTAATTCATAGTTACTCGATATCTCTTTCAGTTACAAAGTACGGAATAAATGTCTTCAAAGATTGTTACTTTTATTCTTTTAAAGTGATTTTCTCTGACGAAAACCAATCTCAAAAACTGCAAAGTTTGTGAAAATAGTTTCAGAAATTCCCATACTATAGAATAAACTCATCCATGCTGTTTCAGAAAGGGACGTTCGTTCCAAGTATGAATTAGACTGGTTGAAAAGTTGCCAAACAAGAGCATACAATAACAAATACACCATATTGTATATACAGCGGAAAAACGCACTTAACTATTATTTATAAGATTTAGACAGTTGTCACTTTTTCAAGCGAAGGTATGACTATAGCAAAAACACAATTGCACATCTTTCATTTGAAAATTTGGTAATAGGACATAGTTATTTCTGTTTCCAGAAGTTTCTTGTGAATTATACCGTATTCAAGAGAATAATATAGCAGAAAAGACAATGTTTTACCATTGTGGAAGTAAAGACACAAAATAATCTTCAAATGTTCCATTACAAGGGTCCGCCCAATCCTCGATATCGTGCTGGTTTTACGTCTTCAATCTTCCCGCGGGAGGGAAATATGGGAGTTTGTAACGATGGTGTCATCTACAAACTGGATGAAAACAAAGTCCACGAAAATCTCTTGGTTAAAATGCCTTCTTCCAACTCTGTTAAAGTACACTATAGTTATCCCGTTATTCCGTGATTATTTGTATGTACTAAACCGTATTTTTACGTTCAGTGCTAGGAGTTTACTTCCTACTAAGACTCAAAAACATGAGTGGCCCCTTAAAAAATTGCTTGTAATTTTTATTAAATTTAGAGCATTTAATTAATTCAATCTTTATCAGTTAGGAATGTAAAAAATGTGTTACTATATATTAACTTTTCCAGCTTTCCAGGACTAGTAAGGAATTTGAATTTGCTTTAACTGTCATTTTTGTAATAACGTCGAGCGTAAATGGCCTACTTTAAAATTCGCTAATAAATCCTTGATCACAAAATTTGTTTTTTATGCAGCAACGGATATAACTTTAAATTGTAGATTGAAGAGTATTTAAACTTAAA
Source organism: Homalodisca vitripennis (assembly GCF_021130785.1). Classification (NCBI taxonomy): domain Eukaryota; kingdom Metazoa; phylum Arthropoda; class Insecta; order Hemiptera; family Cicadellidae; genus Homalodisca; species Homalodisca vitripennis. Next base: position 28,478,739 of record NC_060211.1, read on the forward strand.
TACTTCACTGATGAGGACAGTACTAACACAAATAAACATAATTCATCACTTGTGCTGCGCTGTATCGTGTAAATTGTAACTACTAGGTCTGGCCATAGGATGGCGCTGTTTTCTTGTAAAACCGCCGTGTTTTATGTTACGGTGTGATTCTAAAACGTGCGTTAAAAATTAATTTCGCCCCAGAAACTGTCAACGCGATTACCGCCATTAAAATTAGATGAGAAATGCCTGGTACCAATAACCGAGGACTCATAAAGCAGTGTTATGGCCACTTCTAACAAATAGCCTGTGGGCATAAATTGAAGTGTTACCCGGACTACGAGTGTACGACGACAGCCAGTCTCGGCCGTAACGTCCTTTGTCGCCCATATCGACCGGGAAGCAATTCTGGCTCAATTATATTTACGACTGCATCGTCACGAAGTCTTGCACTGTTTGGTCGTACGTTTAACATTATATTCCTCACCACTGAAATATTTACAATAAATCGTATTAATGAATGCTAATTCGGTGTAAATTATAAATTTTATTAGTCACCTCTTGTTTATCACTGCACTGGGTAATAACCCAGATAAGATTTGTATTGTCTATATCATTAGACATTACATGCAATAGATCACATCAGAATACTTATACTAACAGTAAAATAATATCAAAACAATGTAAATTATAACAGTCATTGATAGACGACGCAATAGTTTATATGTAAAAGTGTATTATAATAGTACAGTAATGTTAGTGAGGCAAAAGTGTAATATTTAGCAGAACAATACACTAAAAATCTATCCCACTGATGTTAGATGAATAAAACTCTGATAAGTCATAAAATGACCTTTCTACCAGCCTTTTATAAATAACCGTTTTAAATTTACTTAATGTAACACTCTCAGCATTGAAATGCAGTTTATTGAATAGATTTATTCCAACGGTCACATATGAAGTTTGAATTTTAGAAAGTCTCGTGAAAGGTTTGCTGATCAGGTTAGCGCCTCGAGTATTGTGAGTATGAATATGCTTATTTAGTGTTAGGATTTTAAAATTATTTTTGACATGGATCAAGCAGTAAAAAAATGTAAAGATTGATAATCGTCAAAATAGCTTCTTTTTTCAAAATCGGCTTACAGTGAGCTTTGAAATTAGCATCCTCTATAATTCTCATGGCTTTTATCTGAGACAATAAAATTATATCAATACCATATGAATTTCCCCACACGAGCATGCCATAACTAACGATGCTCTGAAACAGTGCAAAGTAAACCATTCTTAGCGTATCTTTGGAAACATAAAGATTTAGTTTTCGCAAAAAATATACCACTCTGCTTGCTTTTTTATGAACATAATCAACATTGCAATATTGCTCTATTCAGAGTAAATACCAAGTATTGGGTTCATAAATACATATCAGCTTTATACCCGTTATAGGCTTGATTTAAAATCATTAAAAACTAAATCTAATGAAGGTTGAGTTATAAAAAAGGAACGTCATCAGCAAACATAACTGACCTGAAATTAACATTTACATCTAAATCGTTAACTAAGACTAAAAACAAAAGTGGGCCCAGAACGGACCCCTGTGGTACCCCGTGCAATTTAGAGTGCAATGTACAATCTCTAAATTAAAAAAAATATAACTCTATGCTGGGTTATTGAGGGTGTAATGTACAGTCCCTCAAGTAAAATAAATATAATTCGATGCTGGGTTATTTACAGTGCAATGTAAAATCCCTAAAGTAAAATAATTATAATTGGATTCATACATTTAGCTTCAATCAAATCAAATTTAATAATTAAATAGAATGTTACATTACATTATCTTTGTACGTTATAATAGTATAATTGTTTAATGCGATTACGATTCAGGAGTTTAATGGAGTGCAAAGTGAGGTACACGAACTGCTAGCTGACCTCTCTTCAATTTTAGCTGATTGCATTTAGGAACAGCTGTATCTATGATTTTTTATTAGTGCAAGATACTTTCTACATTTCAAAATTAATAGTTTTGTCTTTATGTGCAGGATAAAAGACGAATGTCAAATAAAACCTGAAAGGCCATTCAAAAGTTTTATTTATATCGAATTTGGAACATACAAATTTAATTCCAACTAAAGAGATTTACCCTTTGTTACTATATTAATTGTCTTAATAACAAATGTTGTAAATAATGAATTGGGATTTATGTGTCTGTATAATAAAAATGGCACAAATATTCCTTACAAAATCTAGTGGAAAAGTCTAAAGTATTTAGGACAGCATTTATAGAGAACAACAAGGTGAATCTACATAGAACTCTAACTTGCTGTTAGGAAATGGAATGCCAATCATCTAGCTCACGCTTCCATAGGCTAGAAAATACGGAAATAAAATTTTGGCAGGCATAAATAAATTTAATTTATTTTTAAAAGTCTGTAACAACCTCTTCACATTTATTCACTAAATTTCTATTACCTTTTATTTAATATATAATGAAACAAAATATGCAACTCAATTTTTATTTACAACTGATAAAAACGTAGCTGTTGTAATTTCATTGAAATCTAAGGATACGGTTCATTTTAGTTTTAAGAACCTTTCTGACGAGGACGTATTTTTAAATTTTAATAAAACAGTCTTGAACTTTTTTTCATACAGTGTTAGGAGACGGAAAAATCACTTTAATATATAATGTTTTTCGTATACTAAAACGAGTTGTGGCTGACGTACATAAATACAAATTTCACTACCAATATATGGAGAATAAATATATTCTATAAAAAATCTTTGTGTTTAGTAATATAGGATATTATTTGTAATAATGTACTTGGTTTAAAGATTTGAAATGGAATTAATTATTCTGGGTAGGGTACGATAAGCGGACCCGGTTTTTTATATCGAAATTGGCAAACGATACTACTTAGTCATAACCATCGATATAATCAATCGATACTGATTAATTATTTTGAACAATTAACTTAAATAATCTATATCAACAGCTGTAAACACTTACAAATAATACGTGTAAGGTAATATTTCAATTTTACATATAAGTGACATTTGATTATTAAAAATGCCAGTCAATATTAGAAAATTACACGACATTGCTTTGAAGGATGATAAGACATGTTTTACGTGGCTTCAACATGTTGGACTCGTACTGAAAAACCGAGATTGTGAAATTTGTGGGAAAGAAACAACTGTAACTGTGAGAGAAGCAAATATTTCTTCAGTTTTCCTAATTTTGGTTATAATAATTTGTTTTATCACTGTAAATATTAAATTCATATTTTAATTTAAAACATGTGATTGTTATTGAGGACTATAAATACTTTTAAATCGATTGATAGTCTAGGATTTGAGATCCGAATATTAGGTATCGATGGTTACATTCTTCGATATAAAAAACCGGGTCCGTTTATCGTACCCTACCCATTATTCTCCCATTAATTCAAAAAAATTCACATATCTACTAGTTTTGTAACTATAATTTTATATTATATGCCTCTGGGTGCATATTCTTATAATATAAATAGATTGCTTTTAGGCAAATATCTTTATTGCGAATATTTTATAACATTAGTAATTCTTGATGATATATTTCCAGTGACAAACTTCCGATCCATATACATTTAAAAATGGTATGAAACATTTAAGCTATCTTATGATCGTTTTAATACTATTGTAGGTTTTATTGGTGTTTTTGTTTGTTAGTAAATAGGTACTATGAACTTTTTGTCATTGCAAACATTAATTTAATAAAGAAAGGATAAATTAATGCTAAATTATTTATTCTGGCCTTCTAATGCATAAATAAACAGATAATTCGATGCCTGTTTGATCATCGGAAGGGTAAGGTTTATCTTATTTCTTGATGAAAGTTCATTTGTGTAAAGAATAATTATAGAGGTTCCAATATAACATTTTTTGGAAATTCATGCGTGATTTTAGGAATAGATTAATTTGCAGAGTTTTATTTTAAGAGATGAAGAGTTCAACCAGAAGAAATATTGAGAAAGATCTGTCCGGTGTTATCAACCATTTATAAGAAAATATATCAAAGGCTTTTCCAAGCTCCATAACAATTCCAATTATTTTTATGATTGTCTCAATAATTGCGTATCAATAAGATAATAATAATTGGAGACAAAGGTTCTCGTTCGCAGACAAATCTTTTTTAGGAAAGAAAAGAAAACGTTTTGTTTAAAAAATAAGGGACCCCTCGTTACCTGGCAGGATTAGTTAACAATAATGCCATATTTTGTTTTTGAATTGTGTAGAAATTTACGGTATCCAAACACATGAAGGTATAAGGTTGATAATATATTAGTCTTGTTTACATCTTTGCTTGTGGTGTGATTTATGAATCCTTTTACAATGAATGAATATATACATATACACACACATATATATATATATATATATATATATATATATATATATTCAGATATTTCAGAAAGGGACGTTCGTTCCAAGTATGAATAAGACTGGTTGAAAAGTTGGCAAACAAGAGCATACAATAACAAATACACTATATTGTATATACAACTTAAAAACTCACTTAACTATTATTTATAAGATTTAGACAGTTCTCACTTTTTCAGGCGAAGGTATAACTATATCAAAAACACAATTGCACATCTTTCATTTGAAAATTTTGGTAATAGGCATAGTTATTATTTTTGTTTCTAGAAGTTTCTTGTGAATCATACCGTATTCAAGAGAATAATATAGCAGAAAAGACAATGTTTTACCATTGTGGAAGTAAAGACACAAAATAATCTTCAAGTATTCCATTACAAGGGTCCGCCAATCCTCGATATCGTGCTGGTTTTACGTCTTCAATCTTTCCGCGGGTGAGAAAGATGGGAGTTTGTAACGATGGTGTCATCTACAAACTGGATGAAAACAAAGAAAATCTCTTGGTTAAAATGCCTTCTTCCAACTCTGTTAAAATACACTATAGTTATCCCGTTATTCCGTGATTATTTGTATGTACTAAACCGTATTTTTATGTTCAGTGCTAGGAGTTTACTTCCTACTAAGAGTATGAGTATATATATATATATATATATATATATATATATATATATATATATATATATATATATATATATATATATATATATATATGGATGTTTTGATCTTATTCAAGTTATGATAAAACAGATCATATTTGCATGCAAAAGCCTTAACAGTTTAGAAAAAACTGTATTGGTGAATCTATAAATATAATCTAATTTACACATTATCTAGCTGGATCTGAACGCAAAATTAACTTATAATCAAATGATATAGTTGGATTCTTTTATCAAACCACAAAAGAGATTACATGTGCAAGATAAATAAAATTAAAAAACTGTTAAACTTAATCAAACGGCAAGTAATTAAATGTATTATTAAATGTAGGTAAATATTTGTTCAAGATATTGTTGTAAAATATATACATTTTATATGCGAATTTTGTCTTAAAATATTGAGTTATTGATATAAAAACATTTTTAAAGTTTTATCACTGTATCAAAGCACTGAGATAACGCTTTAAATAAATATATTATTTACGTAGAAGCTCTTCGAATTATTCATTTAGTGATAAATATTAGCAAGAACGTTCCTTAGTTCGAAGTTTCCTTCCAAAAAACATAAATTATAAACAAAAACACATCTAAGAAGGCTTGTACCATTATTTTATTACTATACAGAATAAGTTCATATGTATTAAACAAAGGACTCACAATAAACTGTAAGTTTTACTTGTTTGAAGTCTTTTACCGATAATTCGAATCAAGGCTTTTCGCTGGTTCAGTAGCAAAGCAACAAGTCGTAAACAATCGATATTTGTTTATTCGAGTGCAGCATCATTCGTTATAATCAATCATATTGTTATGGTCGATGATAGTGTATTTAACCAACACGAGGCGTGCGCGACAGTTTAACACAGTGGACTGTTGTCATATCGATTCTGAACTTGAAATATGTAAACGTAATTCCATTAGACAAGATATTAATAACGCAAGCTCTATTCCCGTTATAGAACTTGTCGCTTACAATAAACCACGTGAAGGCCGACCAGGTGATGCTTGTCAAACGATTGAAGCGTTTAGTGTTCTTTGTTTTAGTGTGTTGTACTGATCACTTACTGTGATTGTTTTAACTAGACTGTTTTATAAATTAGAAACTTTTAAATTACGAAAAAGTGTTTTAATTGTGTACTAGTACTAGAAAATTAACATCCGTTAAGGTATTTATGTAAATCCTTTATATAATTTAAAACAACCTAATTCATCATTTAAATTCAATAATGGATGTAGTAGATTCTGGTAAGTGGTACAGACCACCTTCGTCTATGCAATTGCAAAGCGTTATCCCTCGAAGGTTTAGGAATAATTCATTTCTTTCTGTATGTCAACACGATTGCTCAAGACTTTAAGTTTTTCCAGATCCTCCATTTCTATACAAAGCAAAGTTTGATGATGGTCCATGTCACTCCATGACATTTATCTGAGCGTTAGCGAACATTGTTATATTGATCTTATGATTAACTATGATGTCAACAAGAAAATTGCAGAATACTTAAGATTGTAAACAAACTGAATACAAACATCTAATTTTTTATCATGTGACATAGGAACGGTTAGCCTAACGAAATAAGCCATAGACTTAAAATTTTGCATGCAATCTCAGGGAAGCCGTTACGCGACTTGTTACGTTGCCTACTCATACCTTGTTATTTAATGGCTTGGAGGGAAACTTTTAGAGTTCTGTAAAAGATATTACAAATGGATGCCTTCGCCATCTATTTCATGGTTATTCTTTGTGACCTTGATGAAAACTTTGAAGAATCCATACGCTTATTTAATATGTCATGTAATTTTTTGCGGAGATGAAACAATATATTGTAAGCCGAAAAAACTAAATTATAAATTGCCAATGTACAAGCCAACACTTGTATTGTACAAGACAATTATGAGCCTAACTTCTTACTTTTATCCTAACTATAAAATATATCAATATTACTATTTACCATAAAATAAAAAAGTGAGCCTTATACAGCATATTGTCAATAGAGTATACTGTTAATCACATTTTATTTTAATTAAATATAATTCTATTCTATTACAATATAGAATTAAATATTCTATAAATTATAAGAATAGTTGTTTCTCTTTTATTGTCTATTGTTTATTGCCTATTATCAAGGAATAGGACGAAAACTAGCATCTTGAAATTATGAAAAATACTCAGCAAACCGTAAGCAGGGAGGTGAAGGATAAAGAAATCCGAGAACGCGAGACTTGGAGAACAGGGATTTGTAAGTCACAGTCCACAGTATTTACCATTGTTCTCGCTGTTTGTGTAACATTTTAAATGTAATGCTTCTTAGGCCAGAGAAACTGGGAAACTTGTCTATCCCTTTGGATAAATTTTTGTGAAAAAGTATATATAATTGAGTTTTGTACTTAATTTCATGCAATAATGTAATGTATAATTTGTCAACCACCACATGTTACACGTAACAATAGTGGGGTTTTAGATTACACTTTAAGAATAGTGCAAAATTATAATATATAGCAATATAGGTTTTACTGCTAATTAAGGTTTATAAAAGCAATACCGATTTATGGTTACAATCCTGGATTGCTTTCAATCGATCGAACAAATAAAATGAAGTTTAAGCCGACATCGTAAACCCTGGTTATGGGTACTTCTAGCGAATAGCCTGAAGGCTAAAATAGTAATGTTATCCAGAATACGATAGAGACAGCAACCTGGATTGAGTTGGCAGACATCGTAAACCCTGGTTATGGGTACTTTTAGTGAATAGCCTGTAGGCTTCGAATATTAATGTTATCTAGAGTACGATAGAGACAGCAACCTGGATTGAATAGGCAGACATCGTAAACCCTGGTTATGGGAACTTTTAGTGAATAGCCTGTAGGCTTCGAATAGTAATGTTATCTAGAATACGATAGAGACAGCAACCTGGATTGAGTTGGCAGACATCGTAAACCCTGGTTATGGGTACTTTTAGCGAATAGCCTGTAGGCTTCGAATAGTAATGTTATCTAGAATACGATAGAGACAGCAACCTGGATTGAGTTGGCAGATATCTTAAATACTGGCTATGGGCACTTTTAGTGAATTGCTTGGAGGCCTAGAAGAGACAGCAATCTGGATTGAGTTGGCAGACATCGTAAACCCTGGTTATGGGTACTTTTAGTGAATAGCCTGTAGGCTTCGAATAGTAATGTTATCAAGAATACGATAGAGACAGCAACATGGATTGAGTTTGGCAGACATCTTAAAACCCTGGTTATGGGTACTTTTAGTGAATAGCCTGTAGGCTTCGAATGGGATGTTATCTACAATACGATAGAGACAGAAACCTGGATTGAGTTGGCAGACATCGTAAACCCTGGTTATGGGAATTGTTAGTGAATACCCAGTAGGCTTCGAATAGTTACTGTTATCAAGAATACGATAGAGACAGCAACCTAGATTGAGTTGGCAGACATCGTAAACCCTGGTTATGGGTACTTGTTAGTGAATAGCCTGTAGGCTTCGAATAGTACTGTTATCTACAATACGATAGAGACAGCAACCTGGATTGAGTTGGCAGACATCGTAAACCCTGGTTATGGGTACTTTTAGTGAATAGCCTGTAGGCTTCGAATGGGATGTTATCTACAATACGCTAGAGACAGCAACCTGGATTGAGTTGGCAGACATCGTAAACCCTGGTTATGGGTACTTTTAGTGAATAGCCTGTAGGCTTCGAATAGTACTGTTATCTACAATACGATAGAGACAGCAACCTGGATTGAGTTGGCAGACATCGTAAACCCTGGTTATGGGTACTTTTAGTGAATAGCCTGTAGGCTTCGAATAGTAATGTTATCTACAATACGATAGAGACAGCAACCTAGATTGAGTTGGCAGACATCGTAAACCCTGGTTATGGGTACTTGTTAGTGAATAGTCTGTAGGCTTCGAATAGTAATGTTATCTACAATACGATAGAGACAGCAACCTAGATTGAGTTGGCAGACATCGTAAACCCTGGTTATGGGAATTGTTAGTGAATAGCCTGTAGGCTTCGAATAGTACTGTTATCAAGAATACGATAGAGACAGCAACCTAGATTGAGTTGGCAGACATCGTAAACCCTGGTTATGGGAACTTTTAGTGAATAGCCTGTAGGCTTCGAATAGTAATGTTATCCAAGAATACGATAGAGACAGCAACCTAGATTGAGTTGGCAGACATCGTAAACCCTGGTTATGGGAATTGTTAGCCAATAGCCTGTAGGCTTCGAATAGTAATGTTATCTAGAATACGATAGAGACAGCAACCTAGATTGAGTTGGCAGACATCGTAAACCCTGGTTATGGGTACTTTTAGTGAATAGCCTGTAGGCTTCGAATAGTAATGTTATCTAGAATACGATAGAGACAACAGCCTGGATTGACTTGTCTGTAACGATCTTTGTCGGCGTATTGAGTGGTAGCTACGTCTGGCTCATCATATTTACAACTGTAAAGAACGTCACTATGGAGATGTCCTACTCTAAACGTTTGATCGTTTCTTTTTTTGCTGTGTACTGCTTAATGTAAAGAAACCTGGTAACAGGGGTCTGCGATTATATTTTATTAATATATCTATATCATTATCACGTAATCATACCCAGAATTATTCATTGGGGAGTAGACCCATGGCATTTAGGTTTTATTTTACAATTGAACTTTTAAACAAAACAAAACGTTTGGTAATTTATTTAATATTATAGCAGTGATTTTTCATTTATTAATTGTTTTTTTTGATTCGGCAAAACTACATTTACTGCATTCAAACATAATGTAATATCGAGTTTACAAAACAACAACAATGAGCCAGTAATCTCATGTGTCAGATGCAAAAATCAGTGGATTTAATGTTCTGAAATCTGACTGGTACAGATTGACTCCTAGAATTGTGACCTTCTGGTTGAAAAAAATAGGTTCAGACTAATCATTGGAATTGGTAGGGTAACCAACAAGTAGAGAATTGAATTACTGAGTTACAAGAATGTTTCTCGTAGCTAACCTATCACGCAAACTAGAAACCTTGACCAATAGATTTTGTGTGTTGGCTCATCTGTCAATGACTCTCTCTTTCCGTAGTGAATTCGTGTAAATTTTACTCTTTTTAATGGCATACTACCATATTAATGTGCGTTATTTAAATATGATGCAATAGAAAAATAATGTATTAGTACATTGCATAATATTATATTAATCACTTAAAAAGTGTTTTTTAGATTTAGATGCCATAATTAATTGCATATAATTAAGAAAAATAATAAAAATATATTAACTGACAAAGAATGTCAAGCTTAGGAGATGGGAGATTGCTCTTGAAAACCGGAGATTCAAAGCTACTAGACTTTCTCATTGTTTTGGTTGACTGATCCTGTTTTGTCTTTATTTATTATTATTTAAAACAATAAAAATAAATATAAATATAATTTATTTGTTTTCTCCATACTATTTATTATTTATTTTATACCCGAAAACAAGTCTCTCACAATGTAAAACCCATATTCATTGCTGAAATAAGGGTTTCCTCAAAATAAATAAGTTTCTTTGAGACAAGGTTACAAAATTTACCACCAATTTTTGGTACAAATGGGAATAAAAGTACATGTTTAAGAACTCTCTACCAATATATCTATCCAGCTTAACCAGGGCAAAAGCTAATTTATTCATACAGCTTTAAAGCAATTAGGAAAATACAAACCAAATAATCAATATTTCTTAAAACCCAAAATCAAACTCGGTGGAATGTTAAATAATTGTAATAATAATAATAAATGGCTAAGTTTATACAAATTTTACATGAATAACTAGTTTTATAACGTTTATTTTAAGTATGTTTATATTAACAAATCTAGCTTTACTTTATTTATAAAAATTGATCAAACAACTGCAATTCACCTTTTTAATTTAGCACAGCAGTCTGTAGCAGATACATTTCTTTCGAAGTATGCAGCTAATATCTAATATAACAACTCAACCATACCCCGACTTTACTCATACGATAGTTTAACACAAATAAATCATTGGATTCCTCTTAAAAGTGTGAATAATAAGTTATATCATAGTCGGGTTTCTGTTATTTTTTATAGCAATAACAAGTAATGAATATATTCATCATGTTATTATTGTCTAACTTTTCAATAGCTAACAAACAGTAAAATTTCTGAGCTCAGCTATAATCAATTTAAATGTAAGAAGAAAACAATTTAAGACTTGGGAAAACATGCCTTTTAACAGGCTATATCAATGGTAACCAACGGACTGGTGAAGTTTTATGCGGTGTCCGACCCACAATTTTCTGTTATTCGAAACTATGGTTGATGTTTAAATCCAGTGTTCTCTGTGAAATTCCATTCTTTCAACAACAAAAAATGATTTTGGCACCTTGTTCCAGTTCGATGTCAATAAAATCTAACCTCCGGATTACAGAAACTCGGCTCTACGAGTCATTAGACCTAACCGTTTAGGTTTAAACTCCATTCATATAAAACCCCTCGCCACTGTTTAAATTTAAACTAATAACAACCACAAATCTACGATCAGTTTTAATCATAAATCTGGTGTCATAAAACTGGACGAGAAAAACCAGGAACCAATAATGCCATAAACCATTGCAATGAACACTTATAGCGAATAGACGGCAGGCATAAAATATGAATGGCACCCAGACCGCAGTGGCGAATTGATATCTTCAGTCAACCGCAAGAGTCTTTGTTGGCGTATTGAACGGGTAGCAATTTCCGACTCATTAAATTTGCGTCTGCAAAGTTAAGACGTTCGACGCCGCGAAGCGATGTGGACGTTTTACTATGTTCAGTCAAGACGGGTGATTTCAAACTGTAGGGAAACTGTCGACCTTATCCAAATAAATTTAAAAGACCGCTCTAAAACACTTACTAATTTTACTGTTAGACAGATTATAGTAGTGTCCCTTCTCTGCCCTATTGAACGTTGGTGGTGATAATGGTTTTTGGGTAATGAAATGAAATGAAAAATGTCTTTATTGAACACAAAGAAAAACATATTCAATTGGCGAGGTTAGGACTATTAAGTCCTCTCTTACACCTAACCATAAATCGATAAACTATACTATTAGTGTAAAACAAGAGTCACAATATAGTCTACTTTTTACGGTTTGGAATACAACAATAATAATCTATATTTATGTAAAATAATAAAATGAAAGGAAGATTCTTCATGAAACTAAAAATAAATAAATGAAATAAAAATTACAAGGTAATTAACAGACATTCACCCATCACCATTCATACAAAGCCATCTTCCTATACCCTATGCCACGATATCGTCAACCCAACGAGGCCCGAAACAGATGGTCCTTAAGCATCCCCCGAAACCGCTCCCAACTACGAATACCTCTGATATGATCCGGGAGATTATTCCAGAGTCGACAAGCAGAGCCTGTGAATGATTTACTATAAATAGAAGATCTATGAACAGGAATAGAGGACAAAGATGCTCCACGTCGAGTATTCCAATGCTTGTTTCAGAATAAAAGAAAAACGTTCAGACAGATAAGAAGGGAAATAATCGTTATACAAAATAGAATGTAACATGCTAAGAATGTGGAACTGACGGAGTAGATTCAATTTTAGCAGATATAACCGATTGATGAAAGGTGTTATATTGTCATATCGTCGAAGGTTGAAGATAAAGCGAACACAATAATTTTGAGCCCGTTGTAATCTGTCCGAAAGCTCAACTGTTATCTCATGTATAACTACGCTACCGTAATTGAAATGGCAGAAAATCTGGGTCTTCACTAGCATTACTTTAAAATTGAAGGGAACATATATAGAAAATTGGCTACTCAATCTTCAGCGAAATTACAGTAACTGGATAGCAAAAGAGAGAAACGTTGTAAATGAGGACTACTTTCAAAGAAAGGTGAATATGCAGTGGGTAAACCGTCAGGAGTACACAGGACAGGGTGGTCCAAGGACGCGTGTTCTTCAAAAGACCAGAGATTCGTTAGCTGCAGCCCGCAGCTCTCCCTATTGTTCTCGCTGACTGTACCAACTTGTCATTTGTCACTTTCCGTGGGCCGTCAACAATGGAAAACGTGCTCATTCTTAACTCTTCCTCTTTTCATCTGTTTTACTTCTCCTCTAAGTAGATCCTCCATTTAGGGATATTAGAAGGTCGGTTTTTGGATACTCAAAACATGATTTTCAAAAACCACTCAGTGATGAACACATGGAACCATCATTTCCATCAATTGATTGAATGGGTTTGAATACAAACATTGAAACCACTACCACTACTCCACTTATGCAGTCCGGCTGTATTTAAAATGAAGTATGAGTATTCATTTGCTCATTAGTGCTGTCGTTTCACTTACAATAGTTCTGTTATAATTTTATAAATAAGCCAATCAATCTCGAGGTAGGGTTAAATTTGTTTTCAAGATAATGGAAATCACTAACAACATAATTAGAAGGAAACGGGCAATATTAAAATTACTAAATTAATTTACTCTTCTTAAAAATTCTTTTGAGGACTTTATTATTTTACATCTTTTCCTAAATTAAAAAAAACAAAGCATTTTTGGGATATGTTTGAACGAGAAAGAGAACTTCAACGATACAGTTCACACTAATATTTTGGAATGACTAATAATAACGAAAATGTGACTTTAAATGTTACAAACGTATTATACTCGAGGAACCCAGAGCCAATTTCCACTTTACAAGCGCGCAACTTGAAGTCGATATAAGAATTTCCAAAAAGAAAGAAATCGATCTTCAACCCTGCTAGTTTTTGTTGAGGTCAATATTTAAGTGACTCGAAAGGGTTAAAAATATTAAACAATATTAATTGTCCCAAGTCATATTTTTCTTAGCTTGGAACCACTTAAAACCAACCGTCGGGCACGTAAATAAGAGTAATAAAACCATAAACAGACGCACCATTTGGCGGAAATTGACGGCTTTCAGTCTCTTTATCGAGTTTTCTCCCGGTGTTACAACTGTTATTTATGCGTCTGACGTGCAGCTTTAAATGGGTTTCTCAAGAAAAACATGATCTGAGTGAAAATTGTTCTTTAAAGTCCTTGCCCTTTTTCATACCCTCCAAGTTCAATCTTTAATAATACTAGCGCGATCAATTTCTTTTTAAGGGAGATTGTTCAAGAAAAACCAGATTGTTTGCTTACGCAATGCACATTGGTATTCGACTTCTAAACTTTAATAATGTAGATATTTATTAATAATTCAAAGTTATATAAAGATACAAAAATTTCAGAAAGAAAAAAACAGTTCTTGTTTTATAAAGTAATGCAAATTTCAAGGAATACAACTTTTCCTATTGAAGAAATTTAATTCCAAATTTTTATAACTAATGTGGGTACATTAGTCCAGATAATAATTATTGAGAAGTCAGACAAAGTCAGACAATACAGTCACAACTCCGATGTCGTGCAAAACGTATTGACAGGGAAAGAGTCAATAGTCAGAGGATGAACTAAAGTGATGTGTCTGTTTGTTGTGTCAATGTTTCTGATTGATTCAGATCACATCGGTTCAGCTGAGATGTAATTCTAGAAATAAATGGATCACAAACTGAGTTGTCTTGTTGTTTGCAAAGGATTTAAGTTCTTTGCACGTATGTCGTCTAATGATAGTGGATATTTACTTAAAGTCTTTCATTCCTCTGGAATTTTGGACACATGCTTGCTTCTTAACCCTTCTAAATTCAGTTTAGAGTGTGGCCAGTTTTTGGAAGAAATTAGTTATTTTAAACCTGTGATTATTTTTGTAACATATGCCAATGTCAAATATTCTAAACCCTATTATCGTTTCATATACCTTGCATTGTACCCCAAGTTTGCCTTGTAAAATACCTCTTTAGCTTGTAAATGTGGCTGTAAGCTTTGTGTAATTTTAGTATAACAAGGCATATTGTAAATATTACTAAGGTACGCGTACGCAGTAACAAGAGTCACGTATGATGCTTGCAATATTTTAGATCTTCAGCTCATTTATATCCTGCGGACAGACAGTTAGACATATGGCAATCACACCGGAAAGAAATGTTTATATCCCTCCTGCAGACAAGAGAGAAAATGTGTCAGCCTACTAAGTAATAGGCTTCAATGACACTCAAGCAAATTCCGTGGTTGGACATGCACCACCATGGAAAGTTATAGAAAGTAGTAGTACAAAGATTTTGATCCAAAATTTAAAGTTTACAGATGAATCTTGCCACATGATAAGTTCACATTTTTCTTCGAGTTAGGTTTTAAAGCATTGGTCAAACCAAAATAAATTCGGCGAGTTAGGGAGAGTACTACAACGCAACAGTGTTCTGAAATCAAATCTTCTGACCGAATTTTAACATTGATTTTCCACTCCATTATTTTCTTTTCACTGTATGAATAAAAATTTCACGCATGATTTCATATGATTATCATCGTTGGAGCACCCATGAAACCAATCATGAATATTCGCTAACGCTCAGCCAAACCCTATTTTCTGATATGCACCATCATCGAACTCAGTGTTGCTTATACTCGTATATAAATATTAGATAGACAGGAGGACAGAAATTAAATTTTACAGCCCTTCGTGTGCCATTATACTAAAGATCAGCCAATAACTAACTTTTGTTAATTTTTGTAGTTGATATTCACACACAAGACTCAGAAAATATTTTTGTATTATTTTTTACATTTTTTGAACCTACGGATCAAGTTATTCGAATTATTTCTTCGAATTACCAGAGTCGAGATCAAACACCTATTGTACTCGAAATGTAGAATAAACATGCTATTATTGTTTTAGTGCCTAATAAAGATGAACATAATTCATTTCTATGCATATTATTAAAGATATTTAATCCATTCAATGAATGATTATAGAAGGAAATTCAATAAGCGGAAGAAGCAACTTTGGAGCGTTATTCCGGGATATCTGGTAGTATTAACATACCTAAAGTCCTTATCCCTAGGATTTTCGGTGGGAACGGGATTTCAAAAGTCTAATTTTTTTGTTTTTTCGCTTATCTCAGTATGGGGCCT
This sequence comes from Homalodisca vitripennis, assembly GCF_021130785.1. Classification (NCBI taxonomy): domain Eukaryota; kingdom Metazoa; phylum Arthropoda; class Insecta; order Hemiptera; family Cicadellidae; genus Homalodisca; species Homalodisca vitripennis. Next base: position 28,494,819 of record NC_060211.1, read on the forward strand.
TACAGAGCATTCACACGTATAAAAAAATAAGGTTTCAAAATGGCTTCCGATTACAATTTACAAACGAAATAATAATATGTCGATTAGTATGCAACATAGAATAAAAGTAAAAGTGTTTTAAAATTGTATTTATTAAAAATAATTTTTTTTATTACGTGGATTTTTATATTACTTAAGATTTTCGTATAGTGATACGATAAAGTTTTTGAGTGATATGCTGTAAGTCTTAAAAATAATGGTGAACGCTATAAATGCAGCGGTTTTTGTAGATTAGAACTGCAACTTGGTTTAAAAGCATTGCTTGAACATATTTGTTAGCTAGTCTCACACAATAGGTTTCAGTATATACATATATACATATATATGTATATACAGTATATACATTCTGATATGTACAAATTATTTTTATCTTGGTACTTTTTACAACATATGACACTTTTTTATACAATTGCGAAGCATTTTGAAGCAAAATGTATTCTTAAGAAGTTTTCGAGAACTGTAACGATACAACATGGCGGCCGCTTATAAATTTTAGAAATATAAAATTGATTTGCTTAATTTAATATATTTACAGTCATATTTCGAATTTTTGTAATAGAATTAAATACACGTACATGTATTTTAAAACAGATTTATATAACTATATCTATTTTGAGAGGTTTCAAGATGATGGAGTTTGTTAAATATTTGAAAGTACTATGAGTAAGAACATTCCAATCTTGAGAGCTATTGTCCCATCATTGCTGTTCAAATAAAAAGAATAAACTAATAATTAATATTCAGTTTGACGTTTCGAGATGGCAGACTTTCAACTTTTCTGTTGCCTATTCCGGCAAGGATATTTTATTATAAATATGTAATAAATAAATATATATATATATATATATATATATATATATATATATTTGGGCATTAAGAAATATTTTATATTTACGCCAAAAAAAACATTTCTACCCGTAATAAGGTGTATACTTATCTACATTCTATTGTCTAAATCAAAGTTATGTCTGCCTGAGCATTGAGACTTATTTTTTTTAATATTTATAAAAACCTTGTATAATCAATATACTTTGTAATATAAGAATTAAATGCTACACTGTTATTATTAACAACTTCTAATCTTAATATTCGTAAATTTATTATTGCAAAGAGTGTGGAATCTTCAATTCCGTAATATTGTTTTATCTAAGTAAAACATAAAAGAAACCCAAAGAATATGTAAGTTCCATACTTAAAAATCAATTAATTGAAAGTCCCTTTTGACAACAACAATACAACAATAATAATATTTTTCATTGTTATTATTGTTTTAAAAGTTGCTGTATGTAAAGTGCTAATTCGATGTTTTTAAATAGCATATTCCCTATACAGTTATGAATTAAAACACATCTCATACAATGTAAAATATAACTAGACGTATAGTTTATTTCTTTAGTAGTTCAATTAAAAAAACCAACACATAATCTAAATTTAAATTCATAGCTCTTTCTCAATTGTGTAATGATTACTTAATTACATTTGGACTATATATGTACAGACTTAAATATCTGTATAAGAAATATTGGAATTTTATATTGAAGTATCAAATTTATATTTAAATACACCATTTTTTCTTTTTTTTTCTTTTAGAATAGAATAGAATATGATTTATTTTTGAAAATATTACAATAACACATTATATAAAATGGTATACACAATGTAATAAATCAATAAAGTAACCTAAACAACCAAATGTATACACAATGTACAAATCTAATGAGCAAACTTAAATACAAATTTAACATTCTTGTAAATAAAATTAAAAAAAAAAAACACTCGTAAATTAAAAGAAATATTTTCAAAAATAACTAGGGCCTCTAGAGGCAAGTGCCTGTGGAGAGGTTCCTTTTATAACAAAAATCTTTTTCAGCTCAAAGAAAATTTCAATAAACTTTGATTTTTTATAAGCTCCTAAAAAAATTGATTAAAAGTGTGCTGCTGCAGTTACAAAGCAAATGAAAATCCACTTAAATAAATTCAAACTAAAATTTACTGTTACCGTCTTTAATTAACTAGGAATCTATGCAAAGAAGAAAATCTAATTTATCAAAACCCAATAACCACTTCTTTAATATTTTTGAAAATAACTTTATATTCTCACTATTTTATCTAGGATCAGATTTACTCTGTTGGAGACTTACATTGTTTTCATTATTACAACAAAACGTACCTCTGAATAAACTGACCAAATCAATGACGTTTATTCTACATTTTCCACGGGAGACAATAATTATATTTGACTTTGCTTGAAAAATCAACCTTTCTCGGATTTCTCGGAAAATGTATGGAAATGCCAAAAGAGAACAATGCTTCATAACAACAATGTCTGCAGGCTGGAGGTAACGAATCTCGAGACTACAGTCTTGTCTTAACCCTATCTTCTTTCCTCAACTAAACTCTGCAATAAAATCGAGGTAAAGAACTTTTCTATCATAAAATCCAATCTTTACTTTCTTGAATCAACGAAAATATATCTAATGACTTGTATGTAACTCACAATTGGGTATTTAATTGTGTATAATTTACATAATTTAATTACAATTACATTACAATTTATATATTTTGAAAGCAAGCCACATTATGTATATTTTACGGTTAGCGCCCAAATTAGCAAATATGTAAGAACTACATTAAGCTCTACTCTATGGTAAACCTGTTTGGAATGTCACGTACATTTCAAGTAGTTGGTAGATTATCTGAATACTTTTGTCTACATAGGTGGTAGTTAATGTAGAGCAAACAACTAGTTTTCATTGATTATTCGCTGAGCATTACTGCCTATCATTCAGGGGGTTGGAAAACTCTTTTGCTTATCAGTTCGTGCAGTATCTCGAGAACTAACTGAGTTTTAGACTTAAAATGTTGCGCGAAATTATTTACGCAAGGTAGGATAGGATTGTGGTGCATGCACTCCTGAGATTTTGCTAAGCGATAGCGAAGTCTTATTTTACAGAAAGATATTTTGCTATTCACTTCCCGTTTGCGTATTTTGCTATCACTCAAGAATCTATTGTAATTCCTCCTTCTCTCTTTTACTGTCTTTCAGTAGGATATCGTAATCGTAAGCAAATTAAACAATATACTGGACACTTTGCACGTACTTTTAATACTATATAACTAAATCGAGTACGATAGCAGATCTTGTTCCTTATAGAAATGGGCTGAGCGTAAGTGAAGACTATTCATGATGCTAACTAAATTGAACTTCTATCTATTTTTATACCTGTCTGCACGCAGAATATATCGAGAATGTAATAAGCTATAGTTTGATATTTCATGTGAAACTTTTGCGATGCCTATGACGCAACACATGGGTCTGACGTACCTGTAAATACGTGCAAAAATATCATAAAATAATAATCGACTAAGGAAAACTATATGATGAATGTTTTAAAACACTAAGTTATCTGACAACATTTGCTTATAAAAAAACGTAACTCTATTTGTAATTCAAAATCAAGTTCGATCCCTATCATGAGGCAGTTGATGACACAGTCTAGAAACATATCATTTTAACACATTCTGATGTCAATGATATTATTGTTTTTGAGAAGCTGTATGTAAAGTATAAAGTTTATATTTTTAGACAACTAGACCGTAATTAAAGATTTGAACTCCGTTAACGGTGTTCGATGTTTGATTTATACGATGCCAAGTGTGTACTAAATTAACACATACTAAATTATAAAAATGTATAAATGCAGATACTTAGATTATAAATACGTGTGAAATTTCTACTAAGGCAATTGTCCATTTAAGAAGAGTATACAATTTAGTAAATTAACAAAATAAACTTTTGAACATTTTATAACCGTCTAAATCTTCCAGAACAAACCAAGTTTAAATTCTTCTGAGACAATTGTAATTTTAAATTATTTAAGTCTCATTGTGGGGGAGGGGGAGGGTCTTCGTTGAATAAATGTTTAAACCAGTACAATCCATATTAATTCCGAAATATCTCTTGATTTTAACCTTGGTATAATGGAACTTTGATTATAATCGAAACTGCAAGAAGTTTTGTCTGGTAATTAAGTAAACGTTTTGCTCGTTTCAGTTCAGTTATTGCTTTCGTTTCATATGTATTTATGATCTAAATACCTGTATTTATAAATTGTTTCTTACTAATTTTTTGCTATTTAATTATTTTAATATAAACTAGTATGAAAACTAAAAATGTGTTATAAACATTTATGTTTTTATATTAAATTTATATATGCATTTTTTAAATATCAATTTACCTTAGTTCACAAAGAAAATGTTTCTATATTCACATCCACAACATCGGCAGATATTTTTAGATTTCAGAATTGCATAACTCAAATTTGTATCAACTTGCTTTCAGTGCTTTAAAAAACTCAATTTTGTAAAGACTTCTAAATGATAGGTTGCAGGTGTTTTGTCGCCAAACTTTAAAGACTTTAAACGGAGCCGTGAGATAATTTGATTGCGTTGACAAAACTTGATCAGTAAGTCATAACCATCCTCAGATCTGGAAGTTGTTCTGAACTTGTTTGTAGTTAAGATATATCCAGAGATTAAACATTGTACATACAAAACCTAATCAGTAAGTCTTAACCGTCCTCAGATCTGGAAGTTGTCCTGAACTTGTTTGTAGTTAAGATATATCCACAGATTAAACATTGTACATACAAAACCTAATCAGTAGGTCTTAACCGTCCTCAGATCTGGAAGTTGTCCTGAACTTGTTTGTAGTTAAGATATATCCAGAGATTAAACATTGTACATACAAAACCTAATCAGTAGGTCTTAACCGTCCTCAGATCTGGAAGTTGTCCTGAACTTGTTTGTAGTTAAGATATATCCAGAGATTAAACATTGTACATACAAAACCTAATCAGTAAGTCTTAACCGTCCTCAGATCTGGAAGTTGTCCTGAACTTGTTTGTAGTTAAGATATATCCACAGATTAAACAGTGAATACTAAACCTAATCAGTAAGTCTAAACCGTCTTCAGACCTAAAACATTTTCTGAACTTGTTTGTAGTTAGGATATATCCACGGATTAAAAATTGTATATACAAAACCTAATCAGTAAGTCTTAACCGTCTTCATATCTGGATGTTTTTTTCTGAATTTGTTTTTGTTATGATATATCCACAGATTAAACATTGAAATGTTTAAAGATGGAGCTTGTATTGGTTACTTGTTAACTTATTTACATTCAAACACATAAACCAATATTTAAAACTTTTATTTTGTGAGGCCTTTCGATAGCAAGGGTATCTTCGTCAGACACATCACAAAAGTAAATCCAAAAAGTAAATTTAATTTTTAATAATAGACAAACATATGTGATTTTAATATTGATTTGTCCTGTGAGGCGTAGTGTGTAAATAAAATTAAATCAAATACTGGAATGATACTATATACAGTTTGAATGTTATTTTTGTAACCTTCGTGAAAGTAATATTGAATTTAGTATTGGTCCATCTTATTGATTTAATAAATCTTCTATGCTTGTTTGATTTATGTAATATGACTCCCATGCATTTAAATATCTAGGTGTGTTAACGTGTTTTAATAGTTTTAGGGTTTTCTTTGATATAGTGTGTCCAATATTGATACAGTGGTGTGCGACGGCCGATTTTTCTTTTCCATAGCCTTGCTATCGAAAGGCCTCACAAAAATAAAAGTTTTAAGTATTTGGTTTATGTGTTAGAATGTAAATAAGATTAAACATCGTTTATACAAAACCTAATCAGTAATTCTTAACCGTCTTCAGATCAGGAAGTTGCGCTGAATTAGTTTGTAGTCAGGATATATCCACAGATTAACAATATTGTATACGAAACATAATCGGTAAGTCTTAACCGTCTTCAGATCAGGAAGTTGCGCTGAATTAGTTTGTAGTCAGGATATATCCACAGATTAACAATATTGTATACGAAACATAATCGGTAAGTCTTAACCTTCTTCAGATCTAGAAGTTGTGCTGAATTAGTTTGTAGTTAGGATACAGGTATATCCACAGATTAAACGTTGTGCATTCAAAACCTTATCAGTAAGTTTTAACCGCCTTCAGATCTGAAAGTTACGATGAATTTATTTGTACTTAGGATAATTCGCAGATTTTTTTGTTTTAATCTACAGATTATATATTGAATATACAACATTTTTGTATGTATTCATTTTGGAGGAGAAATATTTCAAAATTCTGTGTTGCAACAAAACTGATGGTAAAATTAGTTTTTCTAAATTTTGTCATAGTTAAAAAAATTGAACACTTTCAACGATTAAAACTATTTATAAGCAATTTGTACAAACGTGCGTGACTATAATTCTTGCAAACGTTGTGAAAAATGGCAATTCTTCTCACAGTTCCAAAACCGATATCACTAAGGGGCCAATGGGATTATGAGTTATTTATTTCCGAAGACGACCAAGAGTAGTGTAGGTGCCCGATAGTTCTAGTGGTTGCGTGAGGGGGGCCGTAGGTGGGGGGAGGGGGGAAAGGACAGCGTGACGACATCCGCGGCCACAGTATTGAGTGCCACGCGCTTACGTCAGTTGTGGCGCATGCGCACTGGAGTCCACCGTGACGTCACTTCAGTTATCCCGCCATCCACTTGTTTATTATCAATAATAAATAGCCAGTTATTGATCCTCCATATTGACACGATACTGTTTGTTTTTACATTTCGCCGGCCGATTCTATAGTAACGGTAACGGCAGGCTGTAGATTACATCAAACAGCTGATCGGCTTTGCGGAATTCAGAAAGTTTAATGTTGCCTAGTCCAACCTTAGCGGATTAACCCACAAGAGAAATTTGGTTTAATATAGTGACGGAAATAGCTTTGAAAATGTTCGATGCACATTTTTAAGTGTAGGAATAAAAAGTACGCATTTATATGCTTTAGATTTGGATCGTTTCTAGACTATTAGTTAGAATTGGGGGTAAAAATTGATGATTTATAAAAAAGAAATTCTGATCTTCAATAATTATTGAATTTTATTTTTTTGAGGCCTTTCGTGTTCGTGTTATGTGGGTCTTATGATGTGGTCCTTGAACACGAAAGGCCTCACAATAATAAAATTCAATAACTATTGCAGTGTTTGTTTATAAATTAAGCACTATATTCCAATAAGAAGGAGCTGGTAGAATGTGTATCTGATTTTGTTTGAACTAAAGGAGTAATATATGAATTAGCACAAGGTTTTCCATGTTCAAACCGCATCGAAAAATTGCTAACAGAAATGAATTACCAATCAAATCAAATTTAGGACTGAAGATGTTACAAGCCAAAAAATGTCAAGATTTAAATTTTGATAGCAATTCTTAACACGGTTTGAACTGGAAAACATTGACGATAGTCATACATGTACTTGCGGCGTACGCTTAAGAACCAATACTACTATACTCATTTATGTTTTGTGGTGTTATATGTAACTTTTTTTATTTAGTATTAACACACAGCAATTATGGAATAATTTATGTATGTGGTATTGTTTTAGATAATTGAGGAGATATCAATTGAGAGATACCGGTGACACATATTGGAATTAATATAATTGGATAATTAATTCTAAGAACAATATTGGTGCATTACTGAAAAGTTCGGACAGTGATTTATCTATAATTTTAATCAAAGTTTTATATCAGTAAACCATGAGTTCGGTTGTTTTAATTGTATTATTTCACATTAAATCAACATATTCAAAATATTGCCAGATCCAGTCTCTTTGTTTGTGTAAACTGTTGGTGTTTGTGTTTTCACTATGATTATTGATAGAAAAAGCGTAAATTATAACAATCGGGGCGTAGATGTCTTGAACAATAATTTTAAATCAGATTATAAGAAGCATTGTATGGTCCTAGTTGGCAGATTCTCATTTAACAAATGGATAAAAACCTAAGACAAAACAGTAAGCAGTTATTAATGTAGGCAACATTTTAGAACATTTAAAAAAGTAACTGTCTTATCAAGATTGGAATAACCTTTTTTTAAATAGTGGTAAATTTGTTCGAATTGTATTGTAGAACTCGTTAAGAACTACACTAGTAAAGACTTGCTATTGTACTGTAAGTGTACATTTTTCATTCGGGCTAGGCCAGTGACATAAATTTAATGTTCACACTCAATAAAAAAAATTAAATATGTCGCAATACCTATAGTATAATTTTTAACCATGCCATTAAATAAAAATATTAAGAAAGGTTTCAAGCATTTTCTCCTATAAAATTGATTATAGAGCAGATGTTTGGATAGTTTAGGAATGGTATTTAATATTGTGTAATCAGCTTATTTAATCAGGGTTATTTTTTATTATTGGTTTATGCTACAGTGGTAGCCTTGATAATTTTCCTGAAAACGAAATACTAGATACTATTAGGAATTGCATTGTAGATGGTCTCTGCAGCTTTTTAATCAGGCCCAACTAAAAGCGGCTACATATAAAAATGTAATAATGATTTCTTACAATATGAACTTGAGTTGCAGTCTCTAGGAGTAACATGTTTTTATTACAATTCCTTTTTTCATCTTTTATTTTATTTATGTACTGTAAAAATCCATACCCTTGCCTGCAGTACTTTTTATTTGTATTTGATTATAGGAAGGTCTAAATTATGATCCGAATGCCTACTACTCCTCATATATGGTAAAAATGGGTTTTTATTGTCCTCAGAAAAGCCGTTGTAAAAGGTAGTGACTAAATTTTTGTTTGAAAATAATATAAATTTAACCTAAAACTGGTTCAATATATCTACTATTGTAGTCAGCCATTCTAGATGTTCACTTACGGTTCCTGGAAAACCAGGAACACAACTAGAGCAATTTTGTGTCTTCCTGGAGGCGTCCTGAGAAATTAGAGTGTAAAGAAATTAATCCGGAGTGTGAATTCATTTCGATCAATACTCAAGTGAAACCAAGATAATAATTTGTGCCCACGCTATCGCTTAATAATATAATTATGAAAGTTTTTTTGAAACACCTGTTGACCTTGTCAAAGAAAATAGAAAGTATTGCAATTATTATTGATAATTTATGAACATTTAAAAAAAATCTTTAAATTTCTCTTCACATTGGTGCTGAAAATCATGGAAGGAAGTAATGATTAGAAAGAATTGGGGCAATCCATTCAGGCGAATGTGTGAAGTAAGGTGACCCGTTGTTCTTGTCTCACATCTATCGAAAATGACACATATGTCCTATGATGTCCTTACTGTACCTAATTGGTGTGATGATTTACTAACAAACCCTACACTAGTAAATGCAGTGCAAGATTTAAGATGAGGGTACGTAATTTTACCACCGGATATTTCTAACTGCAATGAAATATAAAATACGTTCGACTGTCGTGGAAGATCGTGGGTGAAAGTAAACCTGTCAGTTGAAGTCTAAAATGTTTATTAGACTTAGCTCTAGTGGGGAAACCCCACAATGGCCACCAAGAACTCCGACAACTTCCCGCGTGAAGAATGGAGCTACATCGCGCCTTAAGCGGATTAACAGTCCGGAATGTCGCTGTTTGATAAATAGTGCACCGCCCCTAATCGCATCAACCAGAATTTGTGTTTCGGAAAAGTTTACACTGGATTATTTCATCAACCAATTACGAATAAATTCACTCGTCTGTGTATTCTTCGATCGCAGTTATCTAGTTAGGAGTAATTGGTTATTTATTGTGGTAAATCAGGCTTAGAGAGTCGTTCGATATGAGTTTTGTTACAATTGTTATAAAAGGTAATTAAAGAACATTTGTTTGAAACATTGAACACATAGATGACTCTAGCATCCAGTAGAAATTCAAATTAAAAAAAGTGTATTTACTTTTTGTCTACAAAAATGGGCTTTGCTCATTAAACATATGAAACGTAAAATTAGCAGCATCACATAATTTGTAACAAGTCAATTATTTACAAATTATAAGGCTATAATAACATAAAATATTTGTGGCAGTGACTGAAAAAAACTTTAAATTACATTCATTTTTCTCGTTTAAAAATTCCTCAACAAAGTACTAGGCCCGGTCATGGAGATGGTGTTTTAGGAAAACTTTGAATTTGTTGTGGGAAATTTGAATTTTGAGATGTGGGGGATGCTTGTTATACAATTTTAAAGCTGAGTAGTAAACCACAGCTTCATATAAGGTTACTACATATGAAAGTCGTAAATATGATCGAAGAAACATCCTGTGGTCATATATATATATATATAATATATATATATATATATATATATATATATATATATATATAATGAGAAATGCCTTTATTAAATAGTTAGGACTATTAAGCTTTCTCTGCCACTCAACTTCAAATATTGTTATTAAATTTTGCACGTAACGTGGTTTAAAAAAGAAAAGAGCCAGTAATATTATTATGAAATAAATTTCTTTTATTTATTTGGATGAGCATTATTAAAGCCTACTGCTAAAAATGGGGCTGGAAAAATCTTTTTTGTCTGTATGTCTGTCCGGATGATATATCGAAAACAAATTGACCTATGGACTTATAAAAATTTCCATGAAGCTTTATTTATAAATTTAGAACCATGACTTTGATGATGGTGCATGTACATAACTCTATGGGATTTGGCTGAGCGTAATCCAATATTATCTACATTGGCCTTATGGTAACCATGATAGAAACGAGAATATAGTCAAATAAATAAATTTGTAACCAAACTTCGCACAATGAGGTTTTTAACAAGTTAAACTTTTATTCAAAAAGTAAAAATAAAATATAATATACTAGAGTCAATATTAACATTCGGGGATAAAATCTGACTTCAGTCCCCTGTGTTGGAGTGCCCCCGTTAGCTTACTCGAACTTAGTTTATTATAAAACCTAACTTATTTTTTTTGTCACGCGTTATGTTGAGAAAGATTTAATCTGTACATCATGAAAGTTAATTTCTACATAAACAAGAATGAGTTCTATGATGGTGCATGTCCAACCATGGCATTATACTGAGCGTCGTCGATGCCTTTCACTCAGTCGTCTAGCACAATTTCTATTTTGTCTGCCGAGAGGATGTAAACATTTCTTTTACGCACGGTTGCAATTCCGTCTATCTGTCTGGAGGAAATCTAGAGAATGAAATGAGCTGTATAGATTTGAAATGTTGCATGCAAGGTTAGCGTAGCCTGTTACGCAACACGCGGTGTTCAAGTTCAAGTTCAATTTCAATCTACTTTATTATCTCAAAATACATCTATAAGTAAAATTTACCTCCAAGTTCCTCCCAGCGGGAGTTCAGCTGAATCATAATTACAATTAATTATCTTAGTGTTCATTGTCCAATTCATATTTCCACAACATTGTCTTCATTTAAACTAAATTTATAAACGATTATTACTTAGAATAAAACAGCATTAACTGGTATTTTGTACACAAACACTGTAATTTGCCGATTTGTTTTTTATGTTTTTTGTAATTTGATTTTGGGGAGTGCCGATGGCCGAGTGGTCTAAGACGTTGGAATTTGAGTCTGAGTTAAAGATAGCGCAGGTTCGACTCCTGTCCGTGACCGTTGCACTTTTGATCAGTACCATCGACCTTGTACTGTATCGACTCTCCCCCTTATTCTGTTTGATAAGATCCTCGCACAGGCCAGTGGCCCATGAGGACGGGCAGAATAAGGCTTAAAAGGGGATCGCCTTCTCCTTAAAAAAATACAAGCATTATAAATTTACAAACAATAATAAATAAATATATAATTTAGGTGATAACAAGCAATATAATCTGAAATTTAACAACTAATACATTGAAATTACAAGTAACCACAATCAATAAATAAATAGATAAAAAAATAAATAATGCTGATAAATAAGTGATAACGATAATAAGTAATAAATATTGCAGTGGTAAACAATAGAATTTGACATTCCCAAACAAAATAAATAAATAGTCTATTTATAGATAATCCAAGTGTGCAACAAGTAGTGTAAATAATATATGTAACTTTCTAACAGTACAACCTTAATACACTTTCAAGCAAATTCCTTTGCAAAGTTATTTGCTTGCAATGCATAAAACCAATGAAATAACAAGCAATACAAATTGATAAGAAATAAGAAATAAATATATATTGTAGGTGGTTTGAAATTTAATAACGTTTAATAAACTATAATTATAAACTATAATAAAAAATAATTTAATAAAATATAATATATGAAATCTAATAACAAATAAATAAACATTCCAAGTGGCTACAAACAATAAATACGTATTTAATAAATAATTCAGTGATAACAATAGTACGTAATAAATATTGCATTGGTAAACAATAAAGTTTAACATTTACAAACCAAATTAATAAATAGTCTAAGTTGTAACAAGCAGTTTAAATAATATGTATGGCTGTTATATAGTACAATTTCAACACATATTTAAACTATATAGGTGTGGCTTACTATTATATAAAATGTATTAAAATAATAATAAAATAAAGTACAGTAACATTAGTATTACCAGTACTCATTAATATGTAACTAACTTGCTTTGTTTAATTAATTCTGAAACATGGAAAGAAAACACTTTTCTCTTTTTATTTAACAAAACATAGAAATATAATTTTCCTATTCAATTATAGTAGAAAGATGAAAAAATTTAGGTTAAAAATGTCTCGTAAATTTATTTCCATGTAATAAACTTGTATGTAAACATGATCAAGTAATCTTTGAAATGTGCTAAAGGCATTTTGGCAAAGCATAGTTACAGAAAGGCACGCGGTTGTTGATCCTGCTGTTATGTGATGCTGCCTCCACATAGGTCTAGTGTGCATATGATTCCACACTGTCTCTGATCTTATCCCGATATAACAGATTAGTATTGTTAAGTAAGTCAGTCGCAATTTATCACGCATATTTAGTGTTTGTTTAGTGTCATATAAAGTATGTAATAAAATAGCGTAAACGATTCAGTATTTAAATCATTAGACCAATGCTAACACAAATCCATATACTGTGATGTAGTGATGCTAGAATTGTGAAAATCTTGATAGCCGTTAAAGTAGTTTTAAAATTAAGCTAGGTTTAGAATTACTAGACATGTAACGTTATTGGTAAGTGAATTGCTCTAACTTTATTTCTACAGTCTGCTGGCTCGCAGACGTATTCTTAAAGCCTAATTTGCTATAAATAAATGCTAATTTGCAGGAAAAAATATATATGGCTGGTATTTTTTAAGTACCAGAGCATTCCTTATGTTATCTCTTGTTTCAAAATTCTCAAACAATTTTACAAATACTTTTAATTTAAAAATTGATAAAGATGGTATTTAAAAACAAACTGTAGCAAGCGAAATCGATTTGGGGCGACTGCTACGAATAAATTACAGCTGGTGCACTAAAGCCTTTTCGAATACCGAAATTACGTACTCTCTCTGTCCTTAATTTAGGCCACCTGGATGATCTTATCTTACTAATCAGTTATAAGTTCAACAAAGACGTGAACTATTATCATAAATTATTAGAAAACTGAATTTAGTTCACGTTTTGAACAATCTTTTTATTGATGAGTCTGCCAGTGGTGGAATTTGCAGAGATAAAGTTAGAACGATTCTAGTTCAGTAAGTAGACAGCTGAAAAGTAACCGACCGAATCCAATAGCTCCGTAAGTGTTCCTCCCACGACGTCGACGACAATAGCAGCAGCACCGGCAGTGGCGGCGGCGTCACGGCCTCGTCATGTCGGGCACAAGTGGCGAGTGAGCGAGTGATGGGCCTCAGATGTTGGCCTGGACGAGCACTCTGGTCATGAACAGGGCGGAAGAGGTACAGTTGTTCCGGAAGTCCCGCGAGGTGCAAGTGCTCCGCTCTCAGGATGACCTGGTGCTCAGTGTGCTCAAAGCGCCCCTGCAGACCGCCGCGCCGCTCACCACTAGCGAGGATGATGACAACGCAGACCCTGACGACTCCGAGAGTTCTCGGCTGCAGAACGTACGTCTGTCTGCAGATAGGGAGGCGATCGTGAGAGCGACTGAACTGCAGGCTCTTAGTTCCAGTACTAATCAACACGGGAACTATTATAGAATACTTTTCATACTGTAAGGTTAATATTCGTTTTTTTATTTACGGGTAATTTAATTACTAAACGCGTAATTTTTCCATAATAACGTTAAATATTTTATTTAGTGTTCTTGGAGTTTCTTATTGACTTCAAAGATGTTATGAGTACAAATCTACGATTCGAAGCTCTAAATTTATATCTTCTTCAAGGGTGACAGTAAAAAATTACAACACTAATCAACACGTGTAATGTTAAAGAACATTTTTCAACATAACTTAAAAAATTATATTTAGTGTTCTTGGAGTTCCTTCTGACTCGAAAGATGTTGCAAAAATACGAGTACCCTACGTTTTGAGATTTTAAATTTCCATCTTCTTCAAGGATGACAATCAACAATTACAACACTAATCTACACGTGGAGTATTATAGAATATTTTCATACGGTAAAGTTAATAGTTATTGCAGTGAAGTGGAACTGATTAGTTTTTTATTTACGGGTAACCAAATTGATTACGAAACGCGTAAGTTTTCTCTCAAAATAAAATAAATTTTAAATCTGTTATAAAGCGTTCTTGGAGTTTCCTATTTACTTGAAATAGTATGTTACAAAAGTAAACGTACAACCCTACGTTTCGAGGTTTTAAATTTCTATCTTCCCCCAAGATTGACAAAATTAACATGTAAGGATAAACTTACTCAAATTATTTAAAAACTACATAATCGAAACTCAGTGTTCTTTATTTTTAACAAATGTTAAATATCCGAAATCCTATCATCCTTTCAAATCAACGTTATCATTAAATTCGATCAATCCTCATTTCTTTGTTTAAAGTGTATTTTTGACAATGGAAGGATTGTGAAGGTAACGTGACTTTCCAGATATTTCCCATTCATCGTTCAGTGATACAATACAGTCATTAAACTACGTTTTGAGACGTGCAATCTGATCCCTTCTTCAGGTAAATGAGTAAACTAATGTACCTAGGTCTAAAGTAAACAAAACATACTAGAGCGTTGTGACACGCATAAGTCAGGAACAACAACAGCCATGTTATGTGCATATTAAATTCAGACTAAATTTAAAACATGCACTTAATAAAAACTAAACACCTAATAATTACAACTGAAATGTGGTTGTTGTGGTACCTGACTTGTGCGTGTCACAACGCTGTAGTGTGTTTTGTTTATTTTGTACGTAGGTTGTAGTAATTTGTTAATTTAGTCATTTAAATGAAGAAGAGATCAGATTTCAGATATCGAAACGTAGTGTTACTGATTGTTTTCTATCACTGAACAATGGAAAATGTCCGGAAAATCCTGTTTTCTTCGCAACCCTCATTTCTTCAAAATGCACTGTCTATGAAATTTACTTTAAATTATCACAAACGCACAGAATTGTTTCTCACAGGAAGACAAGAACGTGTTGACAGTTATTCCTCATACATAAATAAATTAATTAGCAGAAAAAATGTAAAGCCGTATTAAATATGTTCAACTAAAACCACTGAGTTGATTGTATTAATAAAGTGATAAACATTAAAACATATCCAAACTTTTGAGGGAACGAACAAATTTAATGTTTTATAACTAATCTCTTGTTATTTTACTTGCCAACTTGCTAGCCATTTTATATATTTTTGTGGCCGACAAACGTAAAAAAATGTATAACTGTTCAGAAGAAGTAAAAGTATTCTGGAATGCTTATAAAATTTTATAAACCATTTTATCTCGTCGGGTTTTAAGAAATTAAGTTTTTGACGAATCCCATGATAAATAAATAAATAATTTTTTTGTAACTGTCACAGTATCTGTCTACTTTTGAAAAATTAGCCAGAAAGACTGTTTAATTATTATACTAGACAACAAGATGTGCAGCTTTATTTGTACTAAACAGAGGAAACAACTCTGTTAACAAGAACGTTTCCGTATGACTATCAGACGATTGAGTGCAGTAGAAATTGCTTTAGAGTAAAGTTCCACTTGAAAAATCAGAGTTTAAGTGCTGGATGATGTACGTTATGCCAGTAATTCCTCTTTGATATTCCAGGTTACCCTTTATGCAACACTTCTCTAACTATGTCGACTGCAGTCACTTCGCTCTCACGATCGCGTAGCTACATTTCTCAACCAGAGATTATATCTCGTTATTGCTATGCTGTATTTCTTGCTACTCCACACTTGCAAACATATTAAATATGTTTAAAAATCCCTCTGTTTGATTGTAGACTCTTGGAGCAATTGGAAAATTCTTTAAATATTACTAAATGTTAATAAAAACACTACTTTTTTCCAAATTGTTTATTTTTTGGACGAGGCCTTTCGAAACCAAAGGTTTCATCTTCAGGCAACTCCACAAATAAATATTTACACATTGTTTGTTACAATTAATATTAAAATAACATATGGTGTAAAAATGTAAATACAAAAACTTTGGAAATATTTCAGCCAGTATGAAAATTTAGATTTGACTAGAGTTTAATTTTTGAATAAATTGAGAAGAAAGAAGATTGGAATTTTCAATAGGGCCCTCTTCATTGTTCATGAGTTTTTCTTTATTTCTGTTTATGTATAGTGTTTCCCAAGCATTCAAGTTCATTGGTTTTGTTATTTCTTTTATTAATTTTAGATTTTTAATCGATGTTCTGTGTCCTGATTCAATGCAATGCTTGGCTACAGCAGATTTGTCAACTCTTCCATATTTTGTGTGTAACACTGGTACAAATGATAGTAAATCGGGAATTTATGAAATTGGTTGCGATGACTGTGACAAAATTTATATTGGACAAGCAAAAAGAGCAATAAAAACACGATTTAAAGAGCATTTATCACATCTTCTTTCTTCTCAATTTATTCAAAAATTAAACTCTAGTCAAATCTAATTTTTCATACTGGCTGAAATATTTCCAAAAGTTTTGTATTTACATTTTTACACCATATGTTATTTTAATATTAATTGTAACAAACAATGTGTAAATATTTGTTTGTGGAGTTGCCTGAAGATGAAACCTTTGGTTTCGAAAGGCCTCGTCCAAAAAATAAACCCTCTGTTTGAGTTTGAAAAAATAAGTGAATTCTTTTACACTTTACTGAATGTTCAGAGTACACAAGTACGTGTTTTATGTTCACTTCTGGCGGACAGAAAATTACGAGAATTTTCAAAACCAGCCAGAAACCTGATTCAGCTGAGCTGGGTTGTGTGGCCTTGTTCTGTATGGAAATTCGGATTCAGTTTGGACAAGCTAATTGGTTTGGTGTCCGAGAGGGGTCCAATTGGAGTTATGTCGATATTGGCCACATATAATCAGAGACCTTCTCATTGTGTAAGCGTTTAATCAACGGGTTCAACAATTAGGGGACATGCTATAGCTGGTACTGAGAGCTTGTTTACTTTTTTATAGCTTGAGAGCTATTAGCACCAATACTTCTTAAATAAATTGCTCTAACTTATAATTCGTTTGGTAATGAGTAGTTGTATACGTTAATCACAATTGCTACATATACAAATCGATTATTTCGTTTATTTAACACCATATATCAATAAGTATGTCAGTGAGTTATAGTTTTAACCCATATATTTACTGATGTTTATGATCCAGTACTCCTTTAACAGTTTTTAGCCATTTAAAATAAAGTTAGAAGATTAAATCACCTTTATAACGTTTTTATAGTTTTTATTTTTACAATGTACATTTCAGATCTAAAGAGTCCATCCTTAGGTACTTACTGCAGGTAGTAAAATAAAGTTAATTTTACAGTGGGTAGTAAGAATAACTAAATAAAATAAGTAATTAAACCAAAATAACGCGTTTTAACTACTGGTGACCAAATTTTGTACTTAATTTATATTTGATTGATTTATATTGTTTACCAGTCTATCAAATAATAAATATTTTGTTAAGATATCTTTTTTATTTTATATACATCAGGATTACTTTTGGCAAATTTGTACATTTTGAAATGTTCTACAGTTGACTACAGGTTCCTTTTTTTTGCAAATGTTCAAGATTTTTTCCGTTACATATTACAAATTAAAACATTAAAATTGTTATAGAATTAGTTTTTTTTTCTTTCTTGTATTAAATAGTTTTTGAAGCTAAAGTACTAATATATATTTATAATAATACATTTCTTTAGTTCTTACTTCTTCATTTGCAGGAAACAGTTCAAATTACAAAAGACATAAATATTTAAGACTTTGTGTTTGTGTGAAAAAATATGAAAATACACTACTGTTTCTTTGAAATTTCACATAAAGAGTGAAAAAAAATAATTAATAGGAAACCAGCACATGTAAAACTAGAAATTTTAAAGATCCTGGACGCCATGATATTTGATTGTTTCAATTGGAAATGTTTAAGAAGGAAGTTATTGTTTTCTAAATTTTAAACTGGGCACTAAAATCTCTGCAATAAAGATATTAAATTAAATTATATATCCAGTTTTAATATATGCAGTTATTACATGGAAGAGTAAGAGCAACTTGGGGATAAGTATTATCCAATAATAGAATTAGAAAAGCCAATATTTATACGATTACAAAAATATTACATTTGGTGTATATCATTAGGTAAATTCGTTGTAGGATCAAGTTCAACCACGTAATCGAGACTTCTTCATTTTGTCAATACTACATTTATATTAAAAGTTATATTTATTCTAAAAACTGTTTACCTAGTTGATTTAGATTATTGTTAGTCAGTAGGAAATATAATAATGATTGTAACACATTGCAGTCAAGTCTTTTTATCCAACGTGTGTATGAAACTTTGTATAAAAATTATCTACCGTTTCCCAAGTACGAAAACATCTTGGAATACACAAGGCGAAGAAATTCGCGACCAAGCCCTGATCAGGTTTGGCCACGAAGCGACAGAGTTTCCTAATATGCCTTATTCGTTTAAAAATGAGTAATTTAGTACAGTAAACCAGTATTTGCCAATGGCGCAGTGTAGCGGGTACGGCGGTTATCGCAAGATAACCAGATCAAGCAACGCCGAGCGTGGCCGCTGTTTGGATAGTTGACCGCTGAGCGATCCTGTCCTTGCAAGCAGCCCGCCTTCCCGGCCATTGGTGGTGATTCGGAAGTCACCTTTAAGCCGTTGGTCCCCAGGTTAAGTGTTAGAGAGGGCTTCTTAGCCCTAACTTCGCCTGGTAAAATAAGACATTCTTTACTTTTACTTTTTAGTATTCTTGATTGATACTCATTCAAATGCATTGCTTGGTTGAATTACCACAATTTATTCGCCAGTTTATCAGTAAATTATAGTTTTTACCGAGATAGTTGTGTTCGAGATCCAGTATAACAGAATCTAGAGTGCCTGGGAAAATACCAGACGATAGGAGCTTTCACTATATGAAATCAATCACGTTTGTAAAAGTGAATTGTTTTTATTTTGATAGAAGATCAGACGCTGAACTCGTACAAAAATGCATTTTTTCACTTTACACTCTTGGAAGTAGGCCTTCAATAATGACGTAATGGCTCTGAAAAATGCAAAAGTCTTATTAGTAAATTCCCCTATGAACATCAAACCTGACTAATTCGAAGATTCTACTTCCGTAAACATAAATACATAATTTAATACGCTATTGCCATAACAAGCGCTTTGAATGTACCCTTATGTTTTTTATGTAACAGACATGGATTGATGTTAAATGAACATACATTTCTTTGCACATCTTTTTTACTTTGAAAATTATTTCGTGGAAATAGTGTCTCTAAAATAAATTGAGAACGAGTTAAAATACGTAAATAGTCGGTCAACTCGCGTGCCATCTCTCGGCTGGTAGAATATCTGTTAACAACATTTTTATCCCAGTAATATATTCCTGGAATAGCAGTTTAACTGCCAGCTGCGCACGTACTGTGCAGTTAAAACTGCCGTTAAAACTGAAATGACAGTCTGGGCCAAGTGATAGGCGCTGACTGACGGGTCGCCATTTTGTTTATAACCTTCCGAAGTACTTGTGTATTCACGGAGCCAATTGGTCTTCCTTGCTTTCCCGCAATTTTCCCCGTTTATGTCTAAACCCGGCTTTGGCATGTCCGGTCGAATTAATATCTTCTGCTGACATAAACAGTGACAGCCAGCGCTCACGTTTCCCAGAAACAGACTTTGAGTAAACAGCCAAACTGTTCAACTACAGACAGTATAAACGACTGTGTAAGCTGAAATAAGCTGGTTAGTAGAATATGATCCAGGATTTGGATTTTTATCCATTATTATCACTGATGAACTTAATTCTTAAACAGTTTTTTGGGTGATAATAGCTCAAATAAGCTGCTTAGTTGGAATTTCATCCTGGATCTTGATTTTTAACCGTTATTTGTCCCTAATTAACTAAACTCTTAACCATATTTTGGTGATAATAGCTCAAATAAGCTGGTTAGTTGGTATTTGATCCAGGATCTTGACTTTTATCCATTATTAACTCAACTGATTAACTAAACCAACTGAACTCCTTAACCAATTTTTTGGTGATAATATAGCTCACAAATAAGCTGGTTAGTAGGTATTTGATCCAAGATCTTGATTTTTATCAATTATTAAACTCAACTGATTAACTAAACTAAACTGAACTCTTAACCAATTTTTGGTGATAATAGCTAATATAAGCTGGTTAGTAGGAATTTGATCCAAGATCTTGATTTTTATCCATTATTAAAACCCAACTGATTAACTAAACTAACTGAACTCTTAATCAATGTTTGGTGGAAAATAGCTCATATAAGCTGGGTTAGTAGGAATTTGATCCAAAGATCTTGATTTTTATCCATTATTAACTCAACTGATTAACTAAACAAAACTGATAACTCTTAATCAATTTTTGGTGAAAATAGCTAATATAAGCTGGTTAGTAGGAATTTGATCCAAGATCTTGATTTTTATCCATTATTACTCAACTGATTAACTAAAAACTAACTGAACTCTTAATCAATTTTTGCGTGAAAATAGCTCATATAAGCTGGTTTAGTAGGAATTTGATCCAAGATCTTGATTTTTATCCATTATTAAAATCAACTGATTAACTAAACTAACTGAACTCTTAACCAATTTTTGGTGATAATAGCTAAAATAAGCTGGTTTAGTAGGAATTTGATCCAAGATCTTGATTTTTATCCATTATTAACTCCAACTGATTAACTAAACTAACTGAACTCTTAATCAATGTTTGGTGAAAATAGCTCATATAAGTCTGGTTAGTTAGGAATTTGATCCAAGATCTTGATTTTTTATCCATTTATTAACTCAAACTGATTAACTAAACTAACTGAAACTCTTAACCAATTTTTGGGTGATAATAGCTCATATAAGCTGGTTAGTAGGAATTTGATCCAAGATCTTGATTTTTATCCATTATTAACTCAACTGATTAACTAAACTAAACTGAACTCTTAACCAATTTTTTGGTGATAATAGCTAAATATAAGCTGGAGTTTAGTAGGAATTTGATCCAAGATCTTGATTTTTATCCATTTATTAACTCAACTGATTAACTAAAACTAACTGAACTCTTAACCAATTTTTGGTGATAATAGCTCATATAAGCTGGTTAGTAGGAATTTGATCCAAGATCTTGATTTTTATCCATTATTAACTCAACACTGATTAACTAAACTAACTGAACTCTTAATCAATTTTTGGTGAAAATAGCTCATATAAGCTGGTTAGGTAGGAATTTGATCCAAGATCTTTGATTTTTATCCATTATTAACTCAACTGATTAACTAAACTAACTGAACTCTTAATCAATTTTTGGTGAAAATAGCTCATATAAGCTGGTTAGTAGGAATTTGATCCAAGATCTTGATTTTTATCCATTATTAACTCAAACTGATTAACTAAAACTAACTGAACTCTTAACCAATTTTTGGTGATAATAGCTAATATAAGCTGGTTAGTAGGAATTTGATCCAAGATCTTGATTTTTATCCATTATTAACTCAACTGATTAACTAAACAAACTGAACTCTTAATCAATTTTTTGGTTCTGTGAAAATAGCTAATATAAGCTGGTTAGTAGGAATTTGATCCAAGATCTTGATCTTTTTATCCATTATTAAACTCAACTGATTAACTAAACTAACTGAACTCTTAATCAATTTTTGGTGAAAATAGCTCATATAAGCTGGTTAGTAGGAATTTGATCCAAGATCTTGATTTTTATCCATTATTAAATCAACTGATTAACTAAACTAACTGAACTCTTAACCAATTTTTGGTGATAATAGCTAATATAAGCTGGTTAGTAGGAATTTGATCCAAGATCTTGATTTTTATCCATTATTAACTCAACTGATTAACTAAACTAACTGAACTCTTAATCAATGTTTGGTGTGAAAATAGCTCATATAAGCTGGTTAGTCGGAATTTGATCCAAGATCTTGCACACTTTTTATCCATTATTAACTCAAGCTGATTAACTAAACTAACTGAAACTCTTAACCAATTTTTGGTGATAATAGCTCATATAAGCTGGTTAGTAGGGAATTTGATCCAAGATCTTGATTTTTATCCATTATTAACTCAAACCTGATTAACTAAACTAACTGCCGAAACTCTTAACCAATTTTTGGTGATAATAGCTAATATAAGCTGGTTAGTAGGAATTTGATCCAAGATCTTGATTTTTATCCATTATTAACTCAACTGATTAACTAAACTAAACTGAACTCTTAACCAATTTTTGGTGATAATAGCTCATATAAGCTGGTTAGTAGGAATTTGATCCAAGATCTTGATTTTTATCCATTATTAACTCAACTGATTAACTAAACTAACTGAACTCTTAATCAATTTTTGGTGAAAATAGCTCAATAAGCTGGTTAGATAGGAATTTGATCCAAGATCTTGATTTTTTATCCATTATTAAACTCAACTGATTAACTAAACTAACTGAACTCTTTAATTTTTGGTTCAATTTTTGGTGAAAATAGCTCATATAAGCTGGTTAGTAGGAATTTGATCCAAGATCTTGATTTTTAGTCCATTATTAACTCAACTGATTAACTAAAACT
The DNA here is from genome assembly GCF_021130785.1 of Homalodisca vitripennis. Lineage (NCBI taxonomy): Eukaryota > Metazoa > Arthropoda > Insecta > Hemiptera > Cicadellidae > Homalodisca > Homalodisca vitripennis. Next base: position 28,517,852 of record NC_060211.1, read on the forward strand.
AACTGAACTTCTTAACCAATTTTTGGTGATAATAGCTAATATAAGCTGGTTAGTAGGAATTTGATCCAAGATCTTGATTTTTATCCATTATTAACTCAACTGATTAACTAAACAAACTGAACTCTTAATCAATTTTTGGTGAAAATAGCTAATATAAGCTGGTTAGTAGGAATTTGAATCCAAGATCTTGATCTTTTTATCCATTATTAACTCAACTGATTAACTAAAAACTAACTGAACTCTTAATCAATTTTTGGTGAAAATAGCTCATATAAGCTGGTTTAGTAGGAATTTGATCCAAGATCTTGATTTTTTATCCATTATTAAATCAACTGATTAACTAAACTAACTGAAACTCTTTAACCAATTTTTGGTGATAATAGCTAATATAAGCTGGTTAGTAGGAATTTGATCCAAGATCTTGATTTTTTATCCATTATTAACTCAAACTGATTAACTAAACTAACTGAAATCTTAATCAATGTTTTGGTGAAAATAGCTCATATAAAGCTGGTTAGTAGGAATTTGATCCAAGATCTTGATTTTTATCCATTATTAACTCAACTGATTAACTAAACTAACTGAACTCTTAACCCAATTTTTGGTGTGATAATAGCTCATATAAGCTGGTTAGTAGGATTATGATCCAAGATTCTTGATTTTTATCCATTATTAACTCAACTGATTAACTAAAACTAACTGAACGTCTTAACCATTTTTGGTGATAATAGCTAATATAAGCTGGTTAGTAGGAATTTGATCCAAGATCCTTGATTTTTTATCCATTATTAACTCAACTGATTAACTAAACTAACTGAACTCTTAATCAATTTTTGGTTGAAAATAGCTCATATAAGCTGGTTAGTAGGAATTTGATCCAAGATCTTGATTTTTATCCATTATTAACTCAACTGATTAACTAAACTAACTGAACTCTTAAATCAAAATTTTTGGTGAAAATAGCTCATATAAGCTTGGTAGTAGGAATTTGATCCAAGATCTTGATTTTTATCCATTATTAACTCAAAATGATTAACTAAACTAACTGAACTCTTAACCAAATTTTTGGTGATAATAGCTAATATAAGCTGGTTAGTAGGAATTTGATCCAAGATCTTGATTTTTATCCATTATTAACTCAACTGATTAACTAAACCAACTGAACTCTTAACCAATTTTTGTTGATAATAGCTCATATAAGCTGGTTAGTGGGAATTTGATCCAAGATCTTGATTTCTATATATTATTTGTCACTGATTAACTAATCTCTTAACCGATTTTGGTGATAATAAACAATACAACTGAAACCAACCGAACAGAATGCAAATTTAAAAATTGTATCGTAATATTCTTAAAAATCGCCAAAAAGTCAAAAAAAATTGGAACAGCTCAGTTGAATCAGTTAAAAGTAAACAAATCTAGAGATTCCTCTAAAGCATTACAAAAGCAGTATTTATAAGGTACTAAATGAGTGTGAGTACTCTGAGTAAGCAATAGTAATGTTAAGATTACTTGTAGTGTTATCCATAATGAAAAGGTGCGTGTGTGTGTGCGCGGCTAGGACTCCCGAGCCTCCATATTCTCCCAGCGCCGAATGCCACGCTATGGCGAAGCTCACCACAAGCGAGTGCCCACTCCGATGAAGAAACGACGACATCAGCGACGCCACGAGACGCCGGCGACGCCCAACTCCGAGGCAGAGGACGCTGAAGAAGAACCGCCCCAGGCGCCCGCGCCCCAAGGCGTTCCGGACCCTTACTATCCCATATATCTTCCAATAGATCAGGCGTTCAAGGCCAAGTACATCTTCCACCAGAGAAGAGGCAAGACCTTCCAGGAACGCGTGTACGTGTTCCTAGAGCATCCGGTCGGCTGGGTGTGCTTCGTCTATCATTTCAGTGTGTGAGTACATTCCTCTTTTATTTGTGTTATTTTTAGATTATTTTTGCAGCAGACGAATGAAGCTCACAAGTCTCAGAATTAACCGTTCAACAACATTTTATTACTTTAATGATACTATTATGTAATGCTGTTCTTTCCAATGTAGTGGGTACGTCGGTTATCGCAAGATAACCTAATGAAGAAATGTCGAGCGTGGCTGATTCTTGGATGGGTGACCGCCGAGCGACCATGTCCTTGCAAGCAACCTACCTGAAAGTCCCATCTGTGTTGGTTCGAAAGTCACCTTTTAAACCATTCGTTTCCCAGTGTGTGTTAGAGACTTCGCTTGGTGAAATAAGATATCCTTTCTACATATAACTTAGCTATGGTAGCAAGGGTTGATTCAATTGAATTTTAAAATTTAGCTCCAGTTCACCTTCCCTTTATTTGCAGCGTCTGGTATCTGACGACGTCTCAGACTTGACTCCTGGTATCTGGCGTCACGTTCGTCTGAAGAGATCCAAAGAAAGTCGACAACGAAAAAGCTCAAAACGAAAAATTTAGATCGTTTCGACTTTAGAGACAGCTATAAAAATGGTAGTCTCAAACATGAGTAAATTAGTCGTCTCATTGTCTCATCAGGTACACAATTAAGTGCACTACTATGTGCACAACCGAGTTTTGTACACATAAAGTAGCTATTGCAGGAAGGGTTGATTCAATTAAATTTGTGTTTAGCTCCTTTAAGGTTAAAGTGCGTGTGCTAATCGCGATATATGTTTATGACGAATGTGAACCGATTCATAATGCTACTGTATATACATATTAGGTACCACGGCTATTTTTATAAGGTAATACATTCTAACAGGAGAGACAGCCCCAATGAGACATTATTAGTAACCAGTGTGTGAGCCCTGGAATTGTGCTACTGTTCATACATCGTTGGTAGCAGAGCTATATTTATAAGGCAATACAGTCGAACAGGAGACACAGCTCCAATGAGACACTGTCAGTGACCAGTGTGTGAGCCCTGCAATTGTGCTACTGTTCATACATCGTTGGTAGCAGAGCTATATTTATAAGGCAATACAGTCGAACAGGAGACACAGCTCTAATGAGACACTGTCAGTGACCAGTGTGTGAGCCCTGGAATTGTGCTTTTGTTTATACATCGTTGGTACCATGTCTACATTTACAAGGTAATACAGTCAAACAGGAGACAACTCTACTGACACAATGTCAGTGACATTACCACATTGTAATATGGTTTAACAGGGCCGAATACTGCAACTCAATGAATGTATGAAGCAGCTCACGTGAATTTAATGTCTATGGAACATAAATGAATAACCAGCATTTAGTTTTTATACGCATATATTATTTGATTTACGTGTACGATGTTTTGAACAGATTACATAGTAACACCAGTTCGTTAAGTTTTACGTGATTATCTACGATTTCGGTAAAAAAGTTTCTTTCCATCCGATATTAAATGTGAATATCAATTGGAAACTCAAGCAATGGGGAGGGAAGATTTAAGGATTTTAGGCAGCTCCATCTTAATATTTTATTTGGAGTATCATATTCTTTGTATAGCACTTTCTGCTTTCAAAAAGACTAAATTCAGTCTATAAGAATTTTATACCTCAGCTCGTGAACTTAAGTTATAATAAAAATTGAATTAACATCACTACAAAATAATAATTGGGATTCATTATGTGTCCTTTAGAACCCGAAAACGTTGATTTTGTAAAGCGGTTGGAAAGTTTCTGTCCTACAATTTTACTATATTTTGAACAGTTTCTTTATTTCTACTGGCCAACAAAGTTTTGATTGTGCTTATTAGCGAATTTATCTGTTACATCACTGTAATACTAAAAGCACTTAACATTTTCGAGTGAAATTTTTTAAAATAGTTTTTTGATAATATTCTGTTCAAGTAAATAATTCCAAAAAGTTTTTGGGAATTATCATTGCCTATAGATAAACCGAGCAATGTGGCCAAAGTTTTTGCTAGAACTCATTCAGGTCGTGAAACTCGGTTCGCTAGACTTCGTAAAATTATCCTTCTATCAATAATATGTCTTACTCATATGTCCTAATATCTAAACTACAAACTTCAGTCATTTTGAATAATCAATCCCTCTACTGAGATTTCTTAACGATCAGGGAAGTCAACTGTTAGAAAAAATGTTTTTTTTGTCAGTTACCATCGACTCTATGATAAAACCGATACTTGGGTTTGCCTTAACATTGCCTACATATTTTGTATTCCAACTTTTTATAAAACTTTTTCGTTTAAAATATGTTAGCTCTGAATATATTAAACCCCCGCCATTTTCAAACGGACACCGTTAGAAAGTTAATATTTTACATGATAGTCTAAATCAGTGTGATAAAGGTTTCCACCGAGTTACATGAAATTATATTGTACCATAATATTAACCTTTAACAAAAACATACATACAACATCCAATCTACGCTAGTTAAGACACATATTATAATGCATTATTTATTACTTTTTACCTAATGAACAACGTAATAAAGTTTGATAAAATGGCTGCGAGAGAGTATAGAGTATTAACGGTTAGAACATTATAATAAAAAGAGTTGCTTTTGGTTAAATTAAACATACTGTACTGTGTAGCTATATTTCTTAATCTATGTTACATATCTAGTTATATCATATGTTCTTAACACCACTGCGCCACTAATCATGCACCAACCTCAAGACAGCGAGGGTAGTATCGGTTTGCGCAGTCAATGTGATAATAACTAATTTTGATTCTGGAAAACCTGATTGTATTCAAAATACTAAATTTGGACTTATAAACTACTTGCTATGCCTGAAAATGCAAAATTTTAAATTTGTTTTACTTGCTTATTTTTTATTTAATTATTTCACAAGTAGTTTTTATTTGTTTACTGTAACAAATTGTATATTTCATAACCATAAGTGATAAGATTTGAACTGCTCTTACGAAAGATTTAGTCCTTACATTTAGAATAATATACTAATGATTTTAGCAGTTAATTTATATTTATTCTGGTCATAAATTTGTTTCTAAATGCCACACTATACCTATAAAATCACTAAGTAAGTTTTTAAAACTTCATTCTGTAACGCGTATTTTTCATATTTTAACTTCTTTAACTCACAAAAGAATACCTTTAACTCATAATAAGAGGTTACCAATTGTTTCTCATGTTTAATGCATTAATAAAGAATCACTGCATTAAAGAAGTAAAGATTTTGGAATTGAATATTCAAAATGTTTAAGAATTCAAGGACTAAATCTGAGTATATGACTTGCAACACTGCCTACAAGTATGTAACTGTAAGCAATTTCAAACGTCTCTTTAGTACAAATAGTAATTTTCATAAGTCTCAGGAATATTCAATTTTTAAAGTAACGAACAAAGAATCTCCCAATTTTTGTATTGTGTTTCACCGAAATTCATAATTTTTTATTAATTATTATCTAAAAAGTCGAAGGTAGCGTTGCAAAAGTAAGTTAATGAGATGGTGTCTGAGACAGTGGTGGGAGGGGGAGGTTGTACATTCCAAAATAATTCAAAGACATCCTGAGCCTGGCTGATCATTCAACAAGCAAAAGTCTATTTAAAAACGATTGCGTCACTAATATCTAATCCGGAACTCCCCGTGTAAGAAATGCGGTACCCAGGTAGCAGAAGCCGTGCGAATCTGCTCTATTATTGGAACGGTACACACACGCCAATTAATAGATGACCACTTGGCACGTAGACACAACCTGTGAGGTTAGCAGGTATCTGAACGTATACTTCCTTCATGTGGTTAGCATTTTGAAAATGTAGATGTAGAAGCACTGCTCAGGAACGAAAAAGTAATACAATTCTAAGTGTTTGTGAGCCTTTAGGAATGTGGTTTACCTGTGGAACTCGCACAAGCGTGGGATGCATGCCTGGCATTCTTGGTCGGTTCGTACCGTAGAGTAGATCGATGTGCCTAGATGGATGGCGGTGTAATTTGGCAACGAGGTTTAAAACATAGCAGGTTTCGAGACTCGTCTACTTGTACATATGAGAATGTTTTATCCCATTTTAATGGAATTGAACTTTTTATTTGCGTGTTATTTAAGTGTTTACAAGTTTTAATAGCGTGATATGAGATAAAATAAATAAAAATTGGTACTCATTGCACATTGAATAGTTTTGTAAGACTTACCTTTTACCATGTTCTACCGTTTGCAGAGGACGTTCATGGGTATGATACAACAAACAAAAAATCTATAGATTTGGTCAACATAGACTGTAACTCCATGAACGTCTTCCGTCTCAGATGGGTATCATGTTTATAAATGTATTACCGGAACTTATAAAATCAATTAGTAAATCAAAACAATTTTTGCCACAATTAACACATAATTTAATTAAATATGGAGTAAAATGAATAGGCCATTTTAATACTCATAATACTCGTGTACATATCAAATGGCACTCAATAAACCTTATCATTTTGGTAACGCAGATGCCAACCAATCAATCAAAATAAACATAATTATTCATAACCCATTACAAACAATATTTGCAGTCTGATAACCCATTGTTAAAAAATGCTTGCAGTTTACCTGCAGTCTGATAACCCACTGTTAAAAAAAATGCTTGCAATCTACCTGCAGTCTGATAACCCATTGGTAAAACAAATTGCTTGCAATCTACCTGAAGTCTGATAACCCATTTAAAAAATTGCTTGCAGTCTACCTGCAGTCTGATAACCCATTGTTAAAAAAATGCTTGCAGTCTGATAACCCACTGGTAAAAAAATTGCTTGCAATCTACCTGAAGTCTGATAACCCATTTAAAAAATTGCTTGCAGTCTACCTGCCGTCTGATAACCATTGTTAAAAAAATGCTTGCAGTCTGATAACCCACTGGTAAAAAAAATGCTTGCAGTCTACCTGCAGTCTGATAACCCATTGTTAAAAATGTGCTTGCAGTCTACCTGAAGTCTGATAACCCATTGGTAAAAAAAATGCTTGCAGTCTACCTGCAGTCTGATAACCCATTGTTAAAAATTGCTTGCAGTTTACCTGCAGTCTGATAACCCACTGTTAAAAAAAATGCTTGCAATCTACCTGCAGTCTGATAACCCATTGGTAAAACAAATTGCTTGCAATCTATCTGAAGTCTGATAACCCATTTAAAAAATTGCTTGCAGTCTACCTGCAGTCTGATAACCCATTGTTAAAAAAATGCTTGCAGTCTGATAACCCACTGGTAAAAAAATTGCTTGCAATCTACCTGAAGTCTGATAACCCATTTAAAAAATTGCTTGCAGTCTACCTGCCGTCTGATAACCCATTGTTAAAAAAATGCTTGCAGTCTGATAACCCACTGGTAAAAAAATGCTTGCAGTCTACCTGCAGTCTGATAACCCATTGTTAAAAATGTGCTTGCAGTCTACCTGAAGTCTGATAACCCATTGGTAAAAAAATGCTTGCAGTCTACCTGCAGTCTGATAACCCATTGTTAAAACATTACTTGCAGTCTAGATCGTATAGGAAATGCTTCCCAATTAAAGGGACTCTCCGGAGAGACTCGCTAGGTTTAATTTTGTCACTTACGTACTTATTGAACAAGCTGTGTGTTGAGTGGTAACATTTGAAGCACACGAATAAGTATGCAAATAAGTAGGTTATCATTTGAACGCTAAACATCGTTTCTACAAAAAAGGCATCCCGATTTGTATGAGTCATAAAAACACAGTTGTTGGTGATAATGTTCACTTCCTACTTGTAACGCATTACTCTTTCGAACCCTACGCAGAAACCATCAGTCGGTTTACAGAGAAAAGACATCAAATTCGCTTTTGCAAATCATACATACAATTAGCAACACCCACCCACACATAGTTGAGAGAAATGATGAAGTATGAAAATCGGTGATAATTTTCTACGTACTTTCATATTCATCCTCTTTTTCAAGGAAATAAATGAAATTATTACACTGCAGTCGAATAATACTTAGTCTGTCAAATAATAACTTACCTTGCACTTCACTAACCCGCATTAATACCATTGACACAATTACATCACCTTTGGCATATAAATAACAAAATGGAGCATAAATTGGAACAACCACACTGAACTGGAACAGGAAAGCACTCTCCTAGATGGTGTAAAGTGTGTTTGTCGTGCCCGGAGTTTATGGTGGCGGCATGTTAAATCAGGCACAAAGTTAGCAAGATATACAGTGTCGGCCACAAATTCTATGGTTGAATAAACAGCGCTGCTGTGAAATAAGTTTGTAACATAGTCTCTCTTCGCCAAAAAAATATCTGATAAAAGTTTTGAGCTTTTATATTTCAGACCTATGAACAATTTAAAGTCAGTTTAACTGTTCATATAGCTGGATAAGGACTGCAAACTGCAAAATCCATTTAACAGTAAGTAAAGTATGTAAGGAAGGTGTTATTCATTGTATATATCCAAGAAGAAATAAATGATCAACTATACTGAAAAGAAACAAATTATAGTCTTTGAAGCTAAATATACGTATACAGCCTTTGAAACTCACTTTTTCGCTTAGCTGGCCAAATTTCCGTGGGCTTTCCTATATTACTAAATCTCAGCGTTAGAAAGTTCCTTTTAGGCAACTAAATAATATTATTTGTAATCCTTGGAACGCTATAAATAGACTAGCTGATTCATACTCGAATACTCACACTGACACAGAACAGTCGCATTGTTATTTATAATTATCGCTATAAAGGTTAAGTGTCTCAGGCATATAAAACTACTAAATTACATATATTTATGTATACTTATATATATACTACATTAAGGTTATCACGTAGCTCATATATTATTTTATTATACTTCCAAACAGAATATAAATGTGTTAGTATAACGGTTTTGAAGTAAATGTAACTATTTAACGACAACGGTTGCATTTGCATGTAGAAACTTTAAACTAGTATTCCTAATGTTTATTATATTTAATCCATAGCACACAATTTTAATGTAGACTTTCCGTAATATTAGTTGTGCACTGTGAATGTTTCTTGCCTAATCATGGAAAGTCGACTGCATCTTTCCGCTTCACAGTTCGCTCGGTGTTCATCGAACATTTTGTCGATATTGGACGCCGTCTGTTCCCAACCCGCATCTGGTACTTCCTGCCTGTTGTAATATTACAAGAGCTTGGTATTTAAAAATGAGTGTTCACTTTCATTTCACTGGTTTTTGTAACAAAAATAAAAATACTGAGAGATTTTTTTCGTAAAAATTAATTGTGCAATAGTTTATCGTTCATACAATGTTATGGTTCGGAAACGTCGTTACAATTAAACGTGCTGGAATATTTGCAATGTGTTTAATCTGGCCAAATATTCAGCAGTGTCGATGTATTTTTAATTTTAGAGGTTCTTCCTTAGGATAAACTAGCTACCTGAGGAAAAAATCAGGATGAATTCTTTTATAACCCAACGAAACTTATAGGAATTTGGGCAATTTCACAGTCAGCTCCGAGAAAAACCCGCTGAAGGTAAAATGTGATTTTTAATTAAATATAAGTTGGTTCCTGAAGTCAGTTAGTTAATTGACTTCAGGAAGTAACATGTTTTAAATTTTTTTTACTTTGCTATTATCCGGAGGCAACTATATTTGGAAGAGCTTTTCTTGGGGACCTAAAACCTACAGTATCAAAAATAACAGACTTTATTTTACTTACTGTGATAATTGCGTGTCAAAATGACGATCGGTTTTTGTTTTCTGCCTCCCGAAAGGAAGCGATGTTGGCGAGACGGAGGCCACTCCGTCCCTATCTATTATGTGTTATTACAGTAGGAGCCACGAAAGTGTACAGTTGGCGGTGACCAATGAAATGGACAGGCCCGTGCGACGTTGCCACACACACGTCAACTGCCGCCCGGCACGGAGCGCTGCGGTTCAAGCTGGGAAAGATTTGGCAACGTCGCTCGGTACTCATTGGCTGCTCCAAGGTCACGCGCTAAATAGGCTCCTCCCTCAACTGTACTCTCTGGTGATCCCTACTGTAGGCTATATAAGTAGTTAAATACATACGTACGCATTGTAAATGCGTGGTCTGAACTTGAATTGTGGTACTATCTCAATATATGTTTTTATTTATTCACCAGAAGTGCGTAGTGGTACCCACAATGTGCAGGTGAAAACGGTCGGTGAAGTTATGAAGTAATGTTTAAGTTCTACCATAAGGAGAGTTGCAAAAGATTGATTTTCCATACAAAATATACTTTAAAAAATCCATTAGTTTTCATTTTAGATCATTAAATAAAGAATAAGAGACGTTTCATATAAGTACGTCACTTGTGTACTTCCAGAAATTTATATTTTTAGTTGCAATCTGTTTTACTACGTTACAGTTAGAAAATAGTTAGCTACAATAATTCGTTTCTGGTAGTTTGTATGTACACTTGATTTCTACAGTACGGAAGGAAAAGATAAATGTCAGTAATGAACATTTATGTGAAAACTAAGGGACATAAAAGTCAGCAACACAGTCCTCAACAGTATGAATATTGTTGTAGTAGTTTTTAAGAGGCAACCATACAAGACAGAAAGAACATTACGAGCCATTGAGAGCTGAATCAAGGTCGGCAATGAACGCTGTACCCGACCCTCTTTATGTTTATTGTTTCCTTGTCTACATTCCTTGTAAAACCGTTTCTATGCAATTATTAGCTCAGATTAAAAATAATTTTAGAAGCTTGTTCCAGTCTGAAATGTATTTTGAAACTGTCAGCCTCAGAGCTAGATCTAATGCATTCGTATAAATTAAGCACCGTAAATTGTTAGGCATTCATAATGAAGTTTAACACAGTTTTCCATTAAACGGTTCTGACGAATGAAAATTATATAAATTAATAATTATTATTTAATTATAATATAATATATTATATTATAATAATTATTATATAATTTACACACACACACACACACACACACACACACACACACACACACACACACACACACACACACACACACACACACACACACACACACACTCACTCACACACACACACACACACACTCACACACACACACACACACACACACACACACACACACACACACACACACACACACACACACACACACACACACACACACACACACACACACACACACACAAGTAAGTGTATATATAAAGTTATATATATATATATATATATATATATATATATATATATATATTATGCCAGTAATTTTGACTATTGTGCATTATCTTCTGAAACCCTTAAATAAGAGATTTTATGTGGTATACCAAGACTATACAGCAGAGGAGCCTATCTTGAACCGTTTGAATATTAAAAGGGTATGTTTTAGATGAGTACACGACAGTAATACTCGTATCGCTTTTTATTTAATATTTACAATAATGTTCTAATTCTGACAATCAGGGCGTTACAATCAGGACGTTATTGAAATCACTTCGTTGCCCGTATGTCTTATAGAAAGGTACTAGAGGATCAAAACGTAGCATTACCTTGTTCTAGTCTGAGGAAAAACCATATATATTTTAGAGTCAAAGGGTCCAAGGCCAATCCATCTGTATTCCTGTACTTCTGCTCATGTCTAATATATACCTCTTGAGAGACATATTATAGGGATTTGACATCTAGTACATAGCTTACTCTTGAATAAAGGAAGAATCCTATTGATTTCAAAGGGACAAAGGGCAATCTATTCGTCTCCCTGTACATCTATTCGTCTCTAAAATAACTCTTGATAGAAATACTATAGGGATTTAACACCAGATGCATAGCTTCCTTCTTGGTTAAAGGAAGAATCCTATCGATTTCAAAGCGACAGAGGCCAATCTATTCTTCTCCCTGTACATCTATTCGTCTCTAAAATAACTCTTGATAGAAATACTATAGGGATTTAACACCAGATGCATAGCTTCTTCTTGGTTAAAGGAAGAATCCTATCGATTTCAAAGCGACAGAGGCCAATCTATTCGTCTCCCTGTACATCTATTCGTCTCTAAAATAACTCTTGATAGAAATACTATAGGGATTTAACACCAGATTCATAGCTTCTTCTTGGTTAAAGGGAAGAATCCTATCGATGTCAAAGCGACAGAGGCCAATCTATTCTTCTCCCTGTACATCTATTCGTCTCTAAAATAACTCTTGATAGAAATACTATAGGGATTTAACACCAGATGCATAGCTTCTTCTTGGTTAAAGGAAGAATCCTATCGATTTCAAAGCGACAGAGGCCAATCTATTCGTCTCCCTGTACATCTATTCGTCTCTAAAATAACTCTTGATAGAAATACTATAGGGATTTAACACCAGATGCATAGCTTCCTCTTGAATAAAGGAAGAATCCTATTGATTTCAAAGGTACAAAGGGCAATCTATTCGTCTCCCTGTACATCTATTCGTCTCTAAAATAACTCTTGATAGAAATACTATAGGGATTTAACACCAGATGCATAGCTTCCTCTTGGTTAAAGGAAGAATCCTATCGATTTCAAAGCGACAGAGGCCAATCTATTCGTCTCCCTGTACATCTATTCGTCTCTAAAATAACTCTTGATAGAAATACTATAGGGATTTAACACCAGATGCATAGCTTCCTCTTGGTTAAAGGAAGAATCCTATCGATTTCAAAGCGACAGAGGCCAATCTATTCGTCTCCCTGCACATCTATTCGTCTCTAAAATAACTCTTGATAGAAATACTATAGGGATTTAACACCAGATGCATAGCTTCTTCTTGGTTAAAGGAAGAATCCTATCGATTTCAAAGCGACAGAGGCCAATCTATTCGTCTCCCTGTACATCTATTCGTCTCTAAAATAACTCTTGATAGAAATACTATAGGGATTTAACACCAGATGCATAGCTTCTTCTTGGTTAAAGGAAGAATCCTATCGATTTCAAAGCGACAGAGGCCAATCTATTCTTCTTCCTGTACATCTATTCGTCTCTAAAATAACTCTTGATAGAAATACTATAGGGATTTAACACCAGATGCATAGCTTCCTCTTGGTTAAAGGAAGAATCCTATCGATTTCAAAGCGACAGAGGCCAATCTATTCGTCTTCCTGTACATCTATTCGTCTCTAAAATAACTCTTGATAGAAATACTATAGGGATTTAACACCAGATGCATAGCTTCTTCTTGGTTAAAGGAAGAATCCTATCGATTTCAAAGCGACAGAGGCCAATCTATTCGTCTCCCTGCACATATATTCGTCTTTAAAATAACTCTTGATAGAAATACTATAGGGATTTAACACCAGATGCATAGCTTCTTCTTGGTTAAAGGAAGAATCCTATCGATTTCAAAGCGACAGAGGCCAATCTATTCTTCTTCCTGTACATCTATTCGTCTCTAAAATAACTCTTGATAGAAATACTATAGGGATTTAACACCAGATGCATAGCTTCTTCTTGGTCAAAGGAAGAATCCTATCGATTTCAAAGCGACAGAGGCCAATCTATTCGTCTCCCTGCACATCTATTCGTCTCTAAAATAAACTCTTGATAGAAATACTATAGAGATTTAACACCAGATGCATAGCTTCTTCTTGGTTAAAGGAAGAATCCTATCGATTTCAAAGCGACAGAGGCCAATATATTCGTCTCCCTGTACATCTATTCGTCTCTAAAATAACTCTTGATAGAAATACTATAGAGATTTAACACCAGATGCTTAGCTTCTTCTTGGTTAAAGGAAGAATCCTATCGATTTCAAAGCGACAGAGGCCAATCTATTCTTCTCCCTGTACATCTATTCGTCTCTAAAATAACTCCTGATAGAAATACTATAGGGATTTAACACCAGATGCATAGCTTCTTCTTTGTTAAAGGGACATTCTTATTGATTTTAGAGTCAAAGGGTGATAACCCAATCCAACTGTTTCCCCCTTCGTCTGTCATCTCTACGATAACTCTTGATAGAAATGTTATAGGGAGTCAAAAGGTCGAAAGGGAGTCTATTTATCTGTCGTCTGTCCGTTTATGCGATTAGTATTGATAGAAAGGTCACATGGTCTTGAAAACTGGTTCACTGATTCCTCTCTTTTCAATTAATAACTGTAGATTTTGGTAGTAAAAGGTCAAATGAAAGTATGTCCTATTTTTCTGTGCTATAAATTATTTGTTCTTGTCTGGTTCTACAGTATTCACTGTTTTACTTTGCTGTTTTAACACTGTTTTATTTTTGTATTCATATGGAAATTCACCGGGAATATTGTTTTTCATACTATTTTCATGTAAAAGTTAGTGTCATTAGTGTGTCTACAGAGATGTTATCCAGCTATGGTGACGTTGGAATATTTCAAGGATGTTTATGAATGTGATAATTTATTCAGTCTTATTATAAACTTTATATTATTGTGTAAAGATGTAAAAATATTATTTATTAGTTTTGTTGTTCATTATTTTAATTTATAGAGAGGGCACTTGCAATACTTTGTTCATTTGGGTTTTAACGTATAACCGCACTTACCTGTCGTCCTGGTAACATAGTTATTGCACTATAATTAAAAATTCAATAATTTTTAAAATTATTACCAAGATTCTTTATTTTCCTTTAACAAGAAAATGGTGCCTAATCAGCACTTAACTGCACTTAATCAGCGAGAAATCGTCATTTGATCCTCTTACCACCTCTGAGGATATCCAAGGTAGTTGTTGAAGCTTTTTAGACCCATTATTGTTACTTAAGGTTTTAAACTGTATCCTTTTCATGAAAAAATTAAAATTGGCTCTAAAATTCCATTTTTATTGTTGTTTGATTAATACCTACTAATTAGACTTTCGCAAAGAAATATAATTTTTTATCCTTTCCCGATTAGGTTTGGAAACGCAAAGGCATTTTTGGTTATTCTATAAATGTTTTTATATATAAATGTTACGGTTTTATTACAGTTTAGAGTTGGTTATATAGAATCATACGACGAGATATTTGTGGGTTGATTTATTATCAAACACAGGCGCTTATACGGGTGGTATGGAAAATTGTTTACCGTAACTCAGCTATTCAGTATTTTATCGTTTATAAGCTTTATTTATACCCTTCATATATCGCCACGCGTCTTCCATTTTATAAAGTCCAATGTTGAGAATTCAGTGGCAAGGGGGATTAATTCTGGACACACTGAATATATTCTTTTTATCCAAGAATACACGATAGTAGAAGTCTATCGTTATAAGTACGATAACGCAGGTTGATGAGGCCTTCCAGCCTATTTGTTGTTCTAGGAAAATAAGAGAACATTCATGCGTCATGCCTCGCATTTCATCTTTAATGCTTGCGTTAAGCCTCCATACACTGTCCAAATTGTTGGTTCGCTTTATCTAACATGGTCGGTTGGTACAGGGTTGGTTTGTGGTAGATACCCCGAACCTCTGAATTACCATATCGGCCGTAAAAACGAATTTAAAATTGTATGGCAATCGTCAGAAAAAACATACAAAACCTTTTTTGGTAGCGGTATATAACATTTTTCATACATTCTTCTACGTAGATCCCTTTGAAAAGTACAATTTCTACATTCACTCATTTTAATTCATTCGAATTGTCCCACTTCAGCATCTGGTCAGTCCTAAGGTCTTCCATTGATATGCCAAGAACTGTGCTGTCTGTGCTGTAGAATGATGTTGCATTCAACGCAGTTTTCAGACAAGTTTTGAATGCTTTGAGCATTGGAGCACTTTTGATCGAATTTAGCAAATTGTTGACAAATTGAGCTACTGTCTGTGATAGCGAGTGTTCATGAGCTACCTTTCTGTGTCTCCCAGTTCGGTAGCTCTCCCTGCCCCTTGTTGCATAAGAGTGTAATGGTATTCGCGTCGTGGCATTGTGCGACTAACCAGGTTCGGTTACGAATTGATAATCGCTGATAGAGCTCTTGTGCGTTTCAACCTTTAGCAAGTAAGGTACAGTCTGGGCCATCGAACCGAACTGGATGTGGAGCTTCAGTCCTTGTGTCGGTGTGAAGAGCTGTCTACTGCTAGTTAGAGCCTTGGGTATCACTCCATGTCCTGCTAGTTCATTCTTTTATTGTTTTCTTTATATAAATAAAAAAAACAGTACGTAAATAAAAACAGGTTACATGTTCTTATTTGTGTATTATTTAGTTTATGTCCACCCCAATTGTCAATTTATATTTTTATTGTATACTAATATTGATATTGTTTGTAGCATACAGAACTACCACGATTTTGTGTCTTAGTTTATTATTGTTATCTATTCTTCAACTGAATGTACATGAGAATGGTCATGCCGTTGCAATAAACAAATAAAGCAATAACTTCAAACAAATTTAAAAACTTTTTTGCTCAAATTATGCAAAAGTTTATTGAAAATATTTCTTCGATGTGTACCTTTGATTCTAGGTGCAATGAGTAGATTATCGGTTACTATTGTGATACTCCCAAACTGTAACTCCCAAACCATGATATGTATAATAGTCGAGTAAGCAGGCTCGATCTTTTACATCTTTAGTCAAGACTACGCAGTGCACCGCGAAAACCTTCCCGTTCTTTTCCATTGTCTCTTATCTTTACTTATCTAATATTTTCGATGGAAAAAAAATATTTTCTCTACAAAGCTAGAGCAGCCTACAGAAACAAAATCTAGATAAGGCATACACACGTTGTAAGTATAAATTTAAAGACTCCGTTTTTTAATTTCTTTATAATTATTTTACCACACCAAATATGTTTCAGACATTTCTAGGGTTAAGGGTTGAGAGGGAAACTAAATATGGGGATTAATACATGATAAGGCTATACATATCAAAGAAAGACAAAGAACACAGTATCTAAAACCCGATTAATCACTAAAATAAAATATTGGTTTCGGGAGAAGGAAAACTGCAAGAACATGAAAAGCTGATAAGTATAGAACGCCGTTTTTACGTTCGGGCTCAGGAGGATGGATTATCCGCTGACTTACCCTCTCTGACATTTAGTCTCAACCCCCCCCCCCCAACCCCACCCAACCCCTAGACCGTCACCACACCTGCTCCCTTGACTGTCTTTGTGAGATATTCTTTAGGTACCAGTTGCATTTAGCTCCTTTCATACAGCGCACATAATTACTCCGCCAACAAAGTTCTTTTCATCTCAAGAACTAAATACATTTCATTAGTGTAAATTAAACAGTCTACAACATTGGATAATTAAAAATCATCATAAATGTGTCAATGTGTGTTTAAACTCTCTAAGTGTTGTACAGCTTACCATTTGAAATGGTAGGAATACCTTGCTAGTTTAACTAGCGGGATTATATATGCATTGTTACCGTTTTATTGTTATATTCTTTTTTGTTATATATTCACGTAATAATTATATTTTTATAGCCTCCTAAGTAACAACTACACTACCGGCCTATTTACTGCTCAAACTACATGATGCTATTGAGATGTGTTGGATATAAATTAAAACGGGGTGTAGTAAAATTACAATAGTTTCAACTAAGTTTCTCTTAGTCACCTGGCTTCCATTTTTTGCCTATCACTCTAGGGGCTGGAAAAAATTAGTTTCTGCTCGTTTGTTTGTCCTTACGGTAACTAGAGAACTTGAAATTGGGCATGAAGTTCTATTTCTCTATAAACAACATCGATTTCGATAATGGTACACGTTAGTCCATGAAATTTCTCTGCGTGCTCAATGATAATTTATCTTATAAGTATCTTATAATCGCAGAATTAAGAAATTTTCAAATCAAACAGAATAAAATCATATAACATTTAAATTTATGTAAGGTAACACATGCACCTTAATAAAATGACCTATACTTGACATTTCGTATGAGACCTCGGCGAAGCCTGTTACGCAAAATTTGATGTAGAGTGTTTCTACAGTATTTATAAAAGTATATACTTTTATAAGCTTATCATACTTAACGCATTTGAATGCTTTAGATAAGCAGAAATAGCCTACTGAACTCTTGGTGGGACATTTGAAGCTATCGCATAACACTTAAATATAAATCTATGAGTAGTTTTGATTGAAACATCGTCTAATTCCACGATACCTTATAGTTAAAACGTTATTACCTGCCTAATCTGCATAAATACGCATAATTTTGATTAATATCGCGTGGATGCACTTTTGGTTCCTTTCTATTTATTAGATTTCCGGTCTCGAATTAGTATGTTTATATTTTAAATTCTTCATGAAAACCAAATACATTCAATGTCCTAAATTAGTATAAATGTTCAAATTAGTGATATTAGTACAATAGTTTACATATACGCAATAATGCAATAATTAATTTATATACACACCTTAATTATTTTAAATTTTAACCTAACTAGGATGGCATATAAATGTGGTAAAGCAGTCCAAAATTAGTGGTACTGCTTTATTTCTTATATTTTATAAAACTACGTGTGTTTTTACAATAGATTTTTGATTCAATAAAAAATAGTGGGGGAGTGTTTGGTCTGATAAAATTCATTCACATCAAACTTGATTAGGCATGAAACACTATTATCCATTATTTCTTGGCAAAATAAAACCTAACTATCATCAAGTAAATAAAATATTAATGTAAAGGTTTTGTTTAATTTAAAGTGCACTTGTAATGAAACTAGGCAAATTTCAATAATCATCATAAGTTTAAAATCAGTAAACAATACTTTTCTGGTATTGTACTTGTCAGTATTTAAGATTCAAGAGAAAAGTATAGCATTTTTTTATATTTAAGTAGCAAATTATAACAAAGAAGATTTAACGATCTGTCAGTCTATGGAAGTTGGCATAAACAGCTGTAATAATCTTCCAGCCTAAACTTACGTAGTTAAGGCTATAAAAGGAAGCAGTGCTGAAAAGATGGAACCATCATTACAAGAACGTTTCAATCCCCGACAAGAAATGTCTTAATGAGAGTGCAGCGTTATTACCACCTCCTGCTTTTACAGTTCATTATAGCCTTCTTATGGTGTGGAGGGGGCGGGATGCATTGACTCGGTGACCTAAACATTCTTGATGAATAACATCAAGTCATCAAAGTAACCGTTTCACAAAATACGTGCTGATACTTGGGTTGAGTATCAGTTTCACTTTTATGACGCACTTTAAATTTATCTAATTATGTCATATTTTAACATGGAATTCTACAATTTGAAACCTTTCACATGAGAGAGCTTCAAAATAGGTTTGTTTTCAAATTCAGCAAGGTATTTTATGAATGTTGTGACTTCTAGTTCTTTCAATATTTTGATTTTAAAACAGAGAGTTGTGTTGTCAGCATATCTGGATCACAGAATTCAATCTACTGACATAAATCAGGAATAAAAGAGGGCCATTGATAGAACCCTGAGGGATACCATGAGGCACTTTAATTTTGTTTGAAACGACCTTTGAATTTTCCACAGTCTGATCTCGCTCCCCTATGTAAGAAGCAAGCAATAACAGTGAGTGTCCCCGAACACCACATTTCTTTAACTGATGCTGCGATGTCTCATGATGGACCTAATCAAATGATTTGGATAGAACAAGAAATATGATAAGCACATGTTCTCGCCTTTCCAATTCTTGTCCAAAAGGTTGTTTACGGCAGCAAAAGTGGATCTGTTTTTTTCTTAATCCAAATCACTCTGGATTCAGAACTAGCGTGTGTTACAGAAAGCTTTTTAGTCTTTTGCTAAAACCTTTCAACAATTTTGTCGATCATGGGCAGGATTTAAATAGGACGATAGTTGCTTGTAATACAAGGATCGTCCTTTTTCAAAAGTTTAATAACTTTGGCTATCTTAAGAAGTTATGGAAAAGTTACAAATTCGAATTAAAAATTGATTAATTTTGTGAGTGGTTCCAATATGTGCCTGAGCAGCGTTTAAGTAACCACATTAACATCCCGTTTCTGCCACATTGTCATTCTTTTTTAATTCGGTCACTGAATGAAGCATGCTAACTCTTCACAGGGACCACACGTTTTCCATAAGATTTTGATCCTGCAAATGACGAATTATTTGAGGCCACAGAAATATAGTACTTAGATTACATAAAAATTTTATAAAATTAAGTCTAAAAGTTTTAAAATGCAGGAAATCCATAAAAAAATGTATACTTTTGCATCCTTTTGTTCCAATTTTTAAAGATATTTTGGAAAGTGGAAAGGATATAATGTATTTTAATTTTGTTATTTAATGGTTTCGGTAAACAAAGTTTTCAACATTGGCTCGTATTTTTTGACGACAAAAACAAAATTTCCACACGAATGCGAACTGCCGCTATTTCTTTAAATTTAAATTCTATGAGGCTGACAAGCAAGTTTATCCAAAGTAAGGTTATCATATGAAGTTTTATTTTGGTAAGATAGAAAACTTATTAATCTTAGTGTTTGCCGTTGCTATTATTTTAATATACTTATAAATCAGTACAGTTACCATTGTAAGACTTAAATGGTATTTAAAGACTTTGATTCCTGAGTATTCCCTGGGAAGTGGTGGAGTCAATGTTCGGATAATTGATTGGTTGTCATTAGGATTTCATCTTTGTGTACGTGATTGTACATTTAAGTTCTAAGGGTATTCCATCGGGACCCTAAAGTAATACAACTACACATTTATATAGGCACCCATGAGAGGATTATATAAATGTACTCATGCAGAAAAATTATTACGGCATTTTGTTGAATAGGACTCGGGATATGTTAAAACACTCTTTACAGTTTAATTAGAGGTACGACGCGTATAGCAAAATGTTTCCTCTGGCATTAATTACTATTTCTCAATTAACCTACAAACGAGTGGCTTCTGGACTAAAACAGAAATTGCATGAAGTTTAATAATTGTATGCATTTATTAAACGTCATTAGCTTTAAAAATATGCATACATGGCGCTGCAGTAATATTATATTTGTAACTAGTTTAGTTAAAGTGGGAAAAAATAAGGCGTCTGACACGTCATATCATGGTGTTCAGAATTTAACATAATAATAACAGTGAAATGGTTTCCATTGCGTCACTATTCATAATTGTTCCTATCATTGTGCGTTATACGTTTTAATTTACAATATCATTTTTTATAGGCAATAAATTATCTGAATAGTTACTTATCATTTTGAATGTTGCTCTCCCCTATACGATGTACATAAGTGCGGTTTCTATGAAAGGCGGGAGGGCGGGAAAAGGTCACCTACACGCCTTGGCAGCTGGCCTCTTTACACGATGCTGATAATGACTTTCATAGCACTACCTTATACATGGCTCGTTCTTAAAGGATTTTTTATATTTCGTGTTATCGAAGTAACGTACTTTGTGGCTGAGCGTTAGTGAAGCCTATTATTTGAGGAGCTGATAAATTGTATTATTTTATGACTGTCTGCACGATATCTCGAAAACGATCTAAGGTATACATTTATTTGGAATCATTAATGAACTTCAATTTTTATATATACACACTAATTTCGATTGATGTAAGTTTTATCACATGGGATTGGGATGAACGTTGCCACACATTGTTACATTAGTTTTATTGGTATGATGGTAACGAGAAAATAAAAGGATAAATAAATATGTAAAAAACTGAGTACAATTATATAAGTTCAATTCATGTTATTTTCAAGGTATCGTGTGGACAGTGAAATAGACAGAAAAGAAACTTTTCTATTTCCATGAGTGATAGGATTCGATAACACTCAGCCAATTAAAAATAAAAAGAAAATTATTTAATCAGAAATGTTTTTGGCTATGACAAGTTTGCCTTGTCTTTCCACCATGGCTTGGTTCCTTAGTACCGGCATTGTATTATATTAACGATACTTCATTGATACAAACAAATCAGTAACACTACGTTTCGAGATCTGCAATCTGATCTCTTCTTCAGGTAAATAACTAACCTAACACATAATTAAAAACTAGATTAAAATAAACAAATCATACCAGAGTGTTGTGACACGCGTAAGGCAGGAATCACAACCACCATATTGTGTGTGAACTTCACTAACTCTAAAACATTGACTTAATAAAAACTAATCACAATACTAATTATCACAACTGAACTACAGAATACAGGTCACAATCCTGCATTCGACGACCAACTAACTACCTACGACTGATTTGTTTCACTGAATGATGGAAAATTTCGGGATAAATCCTGTTTCCCGCATAATCCTTCCATCGTCAAAAACAAACTTCAAATAAAGAATACTTATCATACTTTTGTTACCTGTCTACTTTTAATGAAATAAATACTAATCCACAGTACTCTTACTACTTCTCGGGGGCAATACAGGTTTATTGTTGTCAAATTGTAAAAGGTTGATGGAAACTAATTAAATAAATAGACAAGTGAGAGCGCTGTGTTGGTTCTCTAGGGTACATGACAAGGGCGAGATTCCCTACCCAATCTGCACGGCATCTGCCCTGCAAACTTTTCACTGCCTCTTTGTTTTCTGTCGTGATCGTGTTTAATATGAAATTGAAACGCTATTTTTATCATATTTCTTCTGATGTGTGCGAATATCACTAATCGCCTTCAAAAAAGCACTACCTTCAGGGTAAATATACTTCCACGCCTAAGATTTTGTGAGTGTAACAGTCCACAGTGTTATCATCAAAACTCAGAATGCATATTATCTGAGAATCAGATTTATAAAATTACTTATACCTTGGAAAAGTTATAAAAATCATTGCTTGTATGAAAGTTTTAAAGCTTGCTTGATGTGTTGTTTAAAATGTCTATTTTATTGTACTGTAAATGTTTCATGTATGCCTGATCTATATTTTAGTGTTTTAAACCAGTTAGATGTTTTTATTGTAAATGTTGTTTTAACTTTCCGACAAATCAACCATTTATGTAAATAGTTATGACATGTAGGCATTGTTATGCAACTATATTAATTTGTGTGTTCTAGGTACATTGATACTGTACTGAATTACTATATTGACATTGTCTATTGCTTGTTAAAGTTTAATGACAGAAATAAATCTTGAATCTTGAATCTAAAGATTTGTATACACGTTATGACTGATTTTCTTTATACTGTTAAGAAATCACGCACTGAAAACAAAATTTGTTGACAGCAAAGTTGGATTTTGGATATTTTACATCGTTATATGTTACAAAAAAGTATAGAAATAAATTTTGAGAACTGAAATTAATTATCCTATTCTAGTGTTAAAACCGCAATACCTAAAATCAAAAAAACTTAAAACTAAAAGGTGGGGCTTATGGACTGTCATTCACTTTTTGGATTGTTGCACTTTTTAATTACTAGTCTCGTATTAAGTTTTTTTTAAAGGAGAAGCCGATCCCCTTTTAAGCTTTACTCTGCCCGTCCTCATAGTCCAATGGCCTGTGCGAGGATCTTATCAAACAGAATAAGGGGGAGAGTCGATACAGTGCAAGGTCGATGGTACTGATAAAAAGTGCAAGGGTCACAGACAGGATTCGAACTTGCGCTATCTTTAACTCAGACTCAAAGTCCAACGTCTTAGACCTCTCGGCCATTGGCTCTCCCATTACTATTAAAAAAAGTTGTTATTTACTAGTCTTGAAATGACCTACTTCGGGTTGAGGTTGTATTTACGCGCAAGACGAAAGCGTTATCGAGCCTTTTTGGTTGAGTATTGAACGATGCTTTTCATCACGATGCAAAAAAGCGCACGAAAAGAGTATCTGAAATGTAAAAGTCATTCTTCCATAAGGAAGTGTAACACGAATTTATAATTCATTTTGGTGTTAAATCAGCTGTTTGAACATACAACTGTCAAAATAAAAAACTGAATATAATTTGTTTATAAAGTGAAAGAGGTGTTTACATAGGGAAACAATTGTTTACAAAGGAAAAGTAATGTTAAGGGAAGGGGAAATCAGCTGACTTAGCTAAGAGAGAATGATGACTTGGAAAGTAGCCCATTACCATGCAGAGTGATGAAAAATACTTTACATATGAGACTTACCTTATTTGCATTTCAAATGACAAAGGATAAATTGTAACAAATATATTTGTTACCTATTGCTGTAAATTGTATTATTTACTACTTTGCACAGGTGTACGTCGCCGAGGGATGAACAAAACTGAATTATTGAGCCGTAATTCACCGACAGCCAGGCTTCTGTGAAGTGGTGCTTTTTAAAATTATTTAGCAGATTTGTTTTTGGCATTACTTGACCTATGTTAGGATTAACATATGTGTAACAACTAAACTTGAGGATATTATTAAATTTTGATATCTTGATTGGCATAATGTTTCTAAAAACAAAAATTGTTAATGATATAGTTTTTCTAAAATTTGTGTTTCATCTATTTAGTATTATTTTTAAAGTGATGGGAATGTGATCCATATAAAAAAATATTTCTATATTTACATAAAACCATTGAAAAGGCCATTAATAAGTGCAATTCTCTACTGCTACACGTTACTGCATAGGTGCATCTGTAACAGACGCGTCATCACAATCTTTGCTAGGACCCTTGGGCCCTTAGTCACAACGTGAAACTTTTATCTAAATACACGTCAGGTGCTTTTTATCATTGCCTGTACCAGAGCCTTAAAAATATATCACATTAAATATTGTTCTATACGGTGCTGCAGCGACTTATTTTAGTGAAAACAGTTAAGTTAAAACACGTAAAACAGGTACTTCTAATACGTCAATAAAATTTGAGTATTTCTCCGAATGTGTCAATTTATATTGGTTAAAAACTTGAATTGGTATTAGGGATTTGAATAAAACTAAGGGATACGTTTGATACGTTTGAGTATGTCAAAACTTTATTCGGCGTTACTTTGTTTATTAATGATGCTCATTGCATTATGTAATAATAGAAAACTGTGTAATAATACCAAATAGTGTATTAAACGGTACAAAATTTAAGTTCTAAAACCTAATTAAATATTTATCATAATTGCTGTGAGTTAGGGTAAAAATAAAAATAAACTGTGTTTAATAAATTTCCTATTTTCATATGCGATTTGACAATAGAGTGTGATTGTTTTAATTTGCTAAGTGCAATGAAAGGTTACTTGAACCAATTAGACAATCAAGACTAGCTATTTTAAAATACTTGTTTATTTTCGAGCTGCACGAACGTAACTCATAAGTTGTATGATTTTTGACGTTTATGTTAATAAAATGTAAATACGATATGTCTCAAATATATAGTTTCCCCCATTAAATACTCGTCGGTTTAATTTTCAGTAATGCAACTCGCAGTTTTGGTGTACAGCTTTCAAAACAACTCATTAACAAAAAAAAACATGTTGATCATATTTCATCCATTAAGCGTTGTTATAGGTTAACAAATTTCAGAAATTTGGAACCAAACCTTAAATGATCTACTGGTTTTATATATCCAGTCAAAATCTCAAATGCAGATATTCTTTTAATACAGGTATTTTCAAATTTATTAACAATGCCACTTTAATATCACACTCATTTTTCATTTTGAATAAACATCGAAAAGTACGTTATTGTAACGTTGTTCATAAACTTCCTTTTTTTATAAATACATATCTAGAACTTTTAATTTGGAAATAATGTATTTTTGATTGCTAAACCTTTATTTACACCTTTGTTAACACCTACGGTACTAGCGACAAATATAAAATTCCTCCAAGTTATACATTTTGCATGTAAAACTTCTAAAGTAAATAAACGAAATACCGTGGCATTTTGCATGTACATGCACTCATTAGTTCTAATTCAGAGACTGCATGCACATGCAACACTGCAGTGCATGCAAAGTTTCAACAGAAGTTAGACTAACTTTAGATGCCACGAAACGGTATCCAATTCAGTTGTTACTTCAAATCAGTTTTGCGGTCCATTCTCAGAATTCTACGGTTATTAATTTTTGATTTGTATAGTTTTGGAAGTTTAAATATAGATATATATATATATATATATATATATATATATATATATATATATATATATATATATTGATATCAAAAATCAATCACGCTTCTACATAAACATAAAATCACCATAAAGGACTGGTGTGGTCTCAAGCTTTAAAGTAGTCAGGATTTTGATGACTTTTCAAGTCATAGGAACTGTTAACCAAACGCCGAGATATCTTCAATTTAAGTCAATTCGAGTTACATTTTAGCTGTGAATTAAGAATCTTTGAGCGTGGCTGCTGCTTGGATGGGTGACCGCTGAGCGATCCTGTCCTTGCAAAGCAGCCCGCCTGCCCGGCCATTGGTGGTGGTTCGGAAGTTACCATTAGTGCGTTTTAGCACTAACTTCGCCTGGTAAAATAAGACACCTTTACTTTACTTTACAAATAACGATTCGGAAGTGGTTTCAGAACTTTCTAGGAGAGGAACTAGGCTAGAGGAACCATACAAAGTCCGTAATGTATTTATGGAATGCTAAGGAAACAATTAAAGAGGTTTGTCTGTTAAGGAAATTTTATGGAACAAAAGCTACTGTAACATTTAGTAGTTAGAGTACATGTTTGTAAATTCACTTAAATTGGTATCAGTGCTTATGACGTCCTTTAGTAATTTTTGCAAATTTGTCTTTTTCTGGAACTACAATTTCAATTTGTTTTTGCAACTTTAATCTGTAGTGAACTTTCAAAATTATCATCTTGAAAGAAAGTATCGCATCCCAGCAACTTTAACACAACAGCTAATCTTCACTTCCATATCGTTTAGGCATCTTGTAGGTGTAGTTCATAGTCACTCATACCAAGAAGCTGTGGAAGCAGTTCACACATTCCCACCGCTCAGTATTTGATACTCTTCTTCTAAGCCTCCAAAAAAACCTCCATCAGTTACTTTCCCTTATGGAAATGTCAGTCAGTTTGCAGGCCCGGGATGGACATCATGTCGTCAAGTGTTAATAAAGTTACTGTGATAGAGGTCTTGAGAAATTTATAACTAATTACGACTTTCTGTATAAACAACCCCAAGGGTGTCATGAGCATAATGCCAAGTAGTCCTATAGTCATTTGTGTCCATTAGCTCTCATCCCTAAAGTTGTAACTGTCTTGGTAACATCTCGAGAAGCTTGGTGTCAGTGAAATAGAAACCTTATCTTTGGAGAATATTCCAGCTTTGAACTTGGATTAGGCTTCAAAGCATACGATCCCCAACAGAATACATAACTGTTTCTCATAACTAATAAGAAATCTCGTACCCTTTAACGGGTTTTCATAGATTTGCTACATTAATATTGGTTCAACGGTTTCTGGTACATTAGTGTGAAATACACGTCTTTTGCATTAGTATGGAAAAGTATGTTCTTGATAACGATGCATTTAAAGGTAGTTTTACAAAATTTATCTCTATTAATTTTCGCAAACATATTATTAAAACACTTTCAATTTCAGTATTCGGAGTGCACTATAGCTACTTGAAATTTAATATTTAAATAGATTAATTAGGGTACCATACTTTATGGCTTTATTACACCATGTTTACTTAGATTTATGTTTGTGATTTTAGTTTTTTGAAAGATATATTCAATGTTTTATTTCCAAATATGTACGAGGACTAGGAATTTTCTTCTATAAGTTGTAAAGGAATATTTTTATTAATTTCCCAGATAAATTGCAAACTAAAATACTACTTTCTGAATTTCAGTTTACTTTCAGTTATATCACTTAATTTTACTTAAAGTTCAATATTGTTAACTAAAGGAAAATAAACCACTTAATTTGTAAAACTTCTTTAAAGTTTATTCGTTAAATCAAAATAAACAAAAATAGTCTTAAAGTTAAAATTAAATTCAAATAAAATAAATTTCTTCAAACTTTTCAAAATTAATTTAGTCACATAAAAAAATATTTTAAATCAATATAAATATTCCTTATGATAGGCACTTAGTAAATAAAAGTAAAATTTCTCTCTTTAAAAAGTTATAAAATTATTAAAAAATAAAAATTTCTTTGAAGTACGTATAAAATCCGAGTTATATAAAAATATTCCCTTACTATTTACGTGAAAATTTCACTTTCGAACAAGACGACTTCTGTAGCTTCTCGTAGCAAGAAGTGCATCTCCAGTGGCCAAAACGTTCATCTACCTAATTTAATATTCATACGTTTCTTCGAAAACAGATTTAAATATTATGAATCTTCAAAATATATCATGATGATCTCAAAACTCACTTTGTCACAGCATACTTCTATACTCTCACAGATCTCGTAACGTACTATCATCGATTTAATCTGTTCACGATTGTGTTTCCCCTTTTACTCTCTAGCCAATCAGCGAGCATTCTGATTTCTCTGTTACCAGAGTTTTGCTAACTCGGCTAGATTAAATCTGCCAGGCTAGAACCTGATATCAGCGCAATGTGCCTGCATCTGGAATTACAAACTTCGGTTTGTTCCTTATCGTTTTACTGTTCTAACATAATACTGAAGAAAATGTATTTAAAATTGATTTGTTTCATTTATTATTTTATTAATTTGTACTCCTTAGCACATGGTAAACCTACGTCGTAATTTTTAATATTCTAATTAATGTAAATTAAAATAATTATTCTGGAGATTATGCACTTTGAATTTAGTTCCAGTTCACCTTCCTCTTATGTGCAGCATCTGAAATATGATGCTGTTTCAGACTTGACTCCTGAAATCTGGAGTCGTGTTCGCCTGAAGGTATCCAAAAATAGTCGGTAACGAAGAACAAAGACACTCTAACGATCCCCGCTTTGTTTCGACGTCAGATACACCCAGACTACGAAAAGTTGTGCAATCTAGGTGTATTCTCATTGTCTCATCAGGTGCACAATTGAGCGCTCATTTTGTAGTCTGGGTGTCTCTGATGTCGAAACGATGCGGGGGTTCGTTTTGAGCGTCTTCGTTCTTCGTCACCGACTATTTTTGGATCCCTTCAGACGAACAAAACTCCAGATTTCATGAGTCAAGCCTGCAACAGCAACAGATTTCAGATGATGCGCTGCAAATAAGAGGAAAGTGAACGGGAGCTAAATTCAACATTCACATCAAATCAGCCCTTCCCTCCATAGACCATTTATGTATAAATTCTGAAGAGTTTTGACTGCCCTATAGTTTGAGTTTTTATAGACACTAAAATATTGAATAATATTTTTAACTGCTTATAATATCTTAGAAAAAAATATTCATACTTATATATTGAATATATAGACTTACTCTTTACCCCCCCCCCCCTTTAATAGATAATTTTCTATATGTATAATGTTTTATACATTATTTAACTCAAACATATTTTATAAACCGTATTGAATATATATATAAATATATATATATATATATATATATATATATATATATATATATATATGTGTATCGAACATTACTAAAATCACCCAATGCACGTTGAGTGGCTGCCCGTGTTAGTTCAGTACACTTGGGTTAATGTTGAATATTCAAGCGCAATATGGATTCCATCAGCCGTACTGCTGAACAAGGCGTTATTATGCTTGACCACACAATACTGACATTGCTGCCAACACCTGAGATCATAAACTGAACTTTAAATAAGCATAATTAAAAAACCTCTTATGCTAGAAGTGGGTGAGTATTCTATCAAAGCTTGATACGGGCTTTGATGAAAAATCCTCACGCATTATAGGTAACAATTGAGCCACAGAAAACAAATTTTAGTAATTATGTTGTACGTTATTTTCAAAATCAACTAAATAATATGAAACTGTAAAACTAATATATTCTATTAATGAATATTGCTATGTATGTAAACAAGCATGGTTATATAAACAATCCTCATATACAAATAGCCTATGTAAAATCTTTTCATATATATTAAAAATTAATTGTATAGAGCTACACAAGGTAATGGAAAACGGTCAATTAAAACGATTAATATATTAACAACTCCTAAATCTTTTAGACCTTAACTACAGCTATAGGTATATTTTTTTTCGAACTTATCTAAGATTTATATTTGCCAAGTACTGTGCAGTAATTAATTGCATTTCCTGTTATGACTGCAAGGACAGAATAAAAAGTAAAATCCACAGAGGAAAAGTATAGGAGAAGCCGAAATACTTTGAAAAAATGTGCGCTTGAATATTATCAACCAAAATACTATAATTACATTTACATTACGAATAAATTTTGTTCCAAGGTTAATTAGCTTCAATTATGATTATCATTTGATGGTTACAATAAAATATAGACTAAACAATTTGTAGAATTGTATTTAAAATAATTGTTTTAAATTAAAAATTTGCTTTTTTTACTAAACAGTGTCAATTTTTTAGAACCAATACATGGGTTTTATTTAATTTATTATTTTTACGACATAATAAAACAGAGCAACACCTATTTTACTCTCAAATTTTGTAAAGATACTAACTCTCTCAAAAAATACCAAGTTTAAATGAGACATCACATCTCGACTCACGTCTGTCTTGATATTTTCGGCTGCCAAAGTTTCCACATAGAGATACTTCGAGACCGAACCTAATGGTCCAATCCTTTTAATGAACGCCGACCAGCGGTGTAACGAATACTGCTATGCGGGTGTTACTCCACACACTGATTACACTTTATAAGAGAACCGTTTATTTGTAATAATGTAGCAAAACTTATGTATTTAGATAGTAAATATATACTAGAGTTTTGAACATAATATATTTAAAACACACGATTTTAGGCGGACTTTGAAATTTTCATAGTATGTACTAAAATCTATATACACATGGTAAATGATGGCTTATAGGATGATGCCAGAGTGTCAAATAAATAGAAAACGGAAAGAAAATAAATTAATGGCATTTAATGTTTAAATGTTTTTAAAATAGTCGAGACATAACGTAGCTATGGTAGGAAGGGTCTATTAAATTGAATTTTGAGTTTAGCTCCAGTTCACCTTCCTTTTATTGCAGCATTTGCATCTGCAACATTTTGTCTCAGACTTGACTTCTGAAATCTGGAGTCATGTTCGTCTGAAGAGATCCAAAGAATTTTGACGACGAAAAAGCTCAAAACAAAACGTTTACATTGTTTCGAAATCTGAGAAACGTATAAATAGGTAAAGTGGTAGTTTCATTGTCTCATCAGGTACACAATTGAGTGCACTACGATGAGATAGACACGATCTCTAAGCACGGTGGAGCAACCGAGTTTTCTACACATAGCGTAGCTATTGTAGGAAGGGTTGATTGAATTGAATTTTGAGTTTAGCTCCAGTTCACTTACCTTTTATTGCAGCATCTGGTAGCGCCCCGCTGTCTCAGACTTTACTCGTGGAATCTAGAGTCATGTTCGTCTGAAGAGAAGGAAGGTGACTTCCAGGAAGGAAGTCATAACTCCAGATTCCAGGAGTCAAGTCTGAGACAGCGTCAGATACCACACGATGCAATAAAAGAAAGATGAATTGGAGCTAAACTCACAATTCAATAGTCGAGACGTTAAGCTGCAGATAAGCAACAAACTTGATGAGTTAAGTGATAATAAAATCCATTGATTCCAACATGACTAATCACTAAGATATTTCGGTTCATTAGTGGTAAGTGATGTTTTATATGTAACTTATGTGTAACTTTGTGTATAATCTTCAGGCAGTCCATTCGTCAAGACAAATAAATTTAGTTAAGGTCACCCTCAGTGTTGGATTTAGTAAACTGTATTGGAGTGTTAAACGTTTGGGTAAAGTTTCATGTCCCGCTTGTGCTTTCGGACATGTTACGCTTGTTACTGTCTTATTTCTGGAAATGGCGTACGCTCTGTCATCTTCTAATGAAGTGCACTGTTAGCTTATTAGTTTTGTAAGGATACGCTTGGGTGATGGTGGTGGCTTTAAAGTACGCTACCGTGTAGGAGCGAAATGGAATATACATCTTCTCTTTTCCTCCATCATCCCTGGATTGATGGTTTGCATATCAGAACGGTTCAACATGGTCAAGACATTATCTCCAGTGTATTGTTTCGAGCGAGCCGAGAAGCAAATTGTTTGGAATCTTGTGTCCATGAAAGAAATGGTAGGTTAAGCACCACACGCGAAATCAAATTTAATTGTTTCAACTGGATGGTTGTGCTTGCCTTGGAATTGTGGGTCGGTGGATGTACTCAGTTCGCAAAGTTCAAATAAATTTCCTCTCAGCAAAAATACGCACAAGACGAAGTTGAAATTTCGATGACGTCACATTTAGATCTGCCACTCACGTGATAATTGTCTCAATCAAAATAATTTTTGGCCAGCCATTTATGGATGATTATCTCACAGATACAATTTCAAGGTCTGTACCTTCTCGTCATTCACTATCACAAGTATCCGGTGTCTTTCTATTCTAATCAGGTAAGTTTGTCTGCTCATATGTGCGATAGGTCTAAATAGAAACTTCTTAAAGATATTAAGGTCCTAAAGATTTTTATTTATTTTGAGGTATTAAGATACAAGGTCAGCAAAGATTCTACAATCAATTCTGCAAATTCTGTCTGGTCTTTTAATATTCCGCTTTATGGATTTATTTTCCCTTATCTGTACGAATTTTCAGCTTATTAAGAGCTCTTTACCCGCTCTAAGAATAAAGTAAAAGTCACTTTTACAACAGTGAGTATCAATGATCTCAATCTAAAGTAGGCTACTATGTGTAGTATAGCTATTACACTTGTACTCGTAGGCAGGTGTAAAATAGCATAAAATAGATTTTAACACAAAAACTTCAACTAAAATAAGATAGAAGTACGCCTCACCATACGCTTTCATACATTCAAAAAAATCTGAGTGAGCTCAATGCGCTTAGTTACATTCCTTGGATGGCCATGCACCTTAATTATATTAATTTTTGTAGAAATAAAGTGTCGTCCTAAATTTAAAGCGTACAAATTAAATATTTCTTGAGATATCTTGCGGATAGCTTGGTACGTAAAGGCTCGTTACAAGCAAAATTTCAATTCCATAGCTCAATTCGTTCTTGAGATATCCAGCGAAGAAAAGACACAAAAGCAGATCAACAGACAAGCAAAAGAGGAACCTTGGCACAATCGTTAGTGATAAATAAGGAAAATGTAAAACCTTTCAAGTCCATAAGTCAATTCATTATCGTACGGACAGATATACAGAATTGAAATTTGTCAGCCCTTTGAGTGACAGTTTTCGATAACGCTCAGCAAATGACACAAATCCATCGTGGTTTAAATGCAGTGCTTCAAGTTTCACTGTACTGTTTTAAGATATCCAAATTCTCTTAAACATCTTCTATATGAATTTTATTTAAGATAATCTACAAATAATAAACGGAACATAACATCGTGTAAGTTGGGTGATTTACCATGTAACAAGCATTACTCACGCTGTTGTATGCAAATATGAGTTATTGAGAGCGAAAATAACCACAGGTCATAAAAGAGGTACAAACATGTTTAAAATAATGGCAAAATAATTTATGCAAACGAGTCTCTTTTCCTGTTACGTGTGTAGTATATTTCAAGCAAAAATGTTTTGTCCAATTTTAAACTGTACCTATTGCGATTATATCACGTTTTACTATAACAGTTGTATCTGAATACTCAGACTTGATATATATGGAAATGAGGTTTCATTCAAACTTCAAGTTTACAGTCCATTGTTTCTCGATATACCCTACTATCTTGCAGACAGAACGTTCTCTAAAATGATAGGTTCCGTTGACGCTCAATTAAAAGTACAATACGTACAAAGCCCATTGTTTCTCGATATACTATCTTGCAGACAGAACGTACTCTAAAATGATAGGTTCCGTTGACGCTCTATTAAAAGTACAATACGTACAAAGCCCATTGTTTCTCGATATACTATCTTGCAGACAGAACGTACTCTAAAATGATAGGTTCCGTTGACGCTCTATTAAAAGTACAATACGTACAAAGCCCATTGTTTCTCGTTATATTATCTTGCAGACAGAACGTACTCTAAAATGATAGGTTCCGTTGACGCTCTATTAAAAGTACAATGCGTAAAAAGCCCATTGTTCTCGATATACTATCTTGCAGACAGAACGTTCTCTAAAATGATAGGTTCCGTTGACGCTCACTCAATTAAAAGTACATTGCGTCAAAATTAATGATGTCCGCCAATGTTGCGAACCTCCTTTTTTGTTTTTCTTCAATTAATCTACGCTATTGAATATCACATGTGCTTAAAAGTTTATCTAGGTACTATCAAAAGCAATCTCAGTCAAACATTTTCAGTGTACAAGCATACATGTTTTTTATGCAACGTTTATATTGTTATTTATATTTTGTAGCCTATCATTATAGTTTATTAATATTTATATTTTTAAAGTTGGAATTTTCATAAAATTAATGTTTTTACTCGTATTAACGTACTATTCAATGATTTAAACCATTTTAAACTTCTTTTTTAAATACAAATATTTTATATCAAGTTATTGCTGGTATATCTCATTTATTAATTGATAATAAGTCAACTAATCGATTTCAAATTACGCACCTTTCCTCATGATAACTAAGTATGTGTATATATTTTATAAATTTACATTAAATTGTATTAATGGCAATAGCCTTATTTAATTTCAATAAACATTGAATCGTAAAAAGTACTTGCTCCGCCGAGAGTCGAACCCGGATCTCTCACTTGCCGGGTGAATGTGCTACCATTACACCACAGAGCGCTTACTTTTTCCGATTCAATTATTTTGTATTTGGCCGTATGTGTCACATATGCGTTTAAATAAGCAAACTAACATATGATCGGAAGACCAAATACATGTCAAACGACTTTTATTTACATTAAATTGTATAACTGGCAATAGCCTTATTTAATTTCAATAAACATTGAATCGTAAAAAGTACTTGCTCCGCCGGGAGTCGAACCCGGATCTCTCACTTGCCGGGTGAATGTGCTACCATTACATTTATAATGTATTTTATAAATTTGCAATAAATGCTAACCATATTCTAGATTGACGAATTTGGAAGTTATTAAATCAATAGTATAGTAAGATATTACAGTTACTACACAAGACATGAGTATGTCACATAATTTGTCACGTAACAGACATAGCTGAGGGTTCGTGGAAACCTTGATGTGGATGCATCATTACATTAGTTACATGTGTTATGAAACATGTTAAAATGACATATGACTGTACTCAGTTTGACTGAAAATTTATTTGCAAATGTTATTTTCTCATTGCCATCATGGTTACCCGTAGGATGATGGAAAAATGTTCGCTAACGCTCAGCCAAATACAATGAAGTGACATGCGCCAACGTATAAATTGGGGTTGCTGATGTAGAAATAAAGGTTTATGCAAAATTTCAAGTGTACACTGACGCTTAACCGCTTTTTTGTACGGGACCGCTTAAGCAAAATACGGCAAGAGTTAGTATTTTAATGTTATTACCACACTTTGAACTAAGAGCAATTTCTTTACTTAGAAGCTCTTTATATATAGGCAAAGTGATACTCAAAAATAAACGGTTGTTTATTTTGATCTTAAGATTATCCACCTCACTATCAACCAATGTCAAAGATCCACATATGATGGGTTTTTTCAGATACACATTTTGATACATTAAGATTATCTTTTATTGACAGAATTTGAAATAAGATGTCAACCGAATTACTTTTCTCTCGATAGTTCTTTATAAAGGGCCAACCGAAATACAAACAAGTAATATTTGTGGAAACAATACAAGTTTATATTTAGGACGATTCGTTTTTAAAGAACAATCTTGTAAAATGATTAACAGCACTGGTACAATCGACGTTACAAGGAATAATGTGTGTAAAAATACAATGAATACCAGGAAAGACGAAATATATTGGTTTTCCTGAAATGTTGCATGTCCAAGTTATTTATTTTTCTGATTGCCAATCTTTGAAATAAACAGTAATAGGTCATCATACATTTGACAGTCAATATTAAAACAGAAGATGTGTTTATTTTCCTTGTTCTGGCACACGGACATTCGTTATTAATATGCAAATGTGTACTTTCCCAGATCTCAGTACGCAATGGACCGTACAGAACAAAACTTACTGCATTTGGCTCTTCTGGGGGTTCGCTTTGAAGTAAACGCAGACGAGCGCGTGTTTGCATACCTGCAGTGTTAGGTGCTTTGTGAGGATGGATCAAAGGACTTC
Organism: Homalodisca vitripennis; assembly: GCF_021130785.1. Taxonomy (NCBI): domain Eukaryota; kingdom Metazoa; phylum Arthropoda; class Insecta; order Hemiptera; family Cicadellidae; genus Homalodisca; species Homalodisca vitripennis. The sequence goes on from NC_060211.1 coordinate 28,553,743, forward strand.
AGCTCGCAGAGGCCACAAAGACATTGGTGTAACAGTGTTTGTTACTTAACTACCGTGAAAGACTTGTTTACATAAAATATCTCTTTTTATCCATCGGTCGTTGAAATTATATCACGTTTAGTAGCAATATTTTTGGTTCAACATTAGCGAAGCTTGAAGAAGGGAACAATACTTCTGAAAACTAATTGAGCTGTAAACTATAAACTTCATTTTTATGTAGTCATCATCGAGGTTTATGGTAGGGATGTGCATTCATGAGATTTGGCTGAGCGTAAGCGAAGCCTAACTTTCCGCCGGATGTAGCGACAACGGGTTGAGGTATAAAGGTTAAACTCTGCATGCTTTTCTAACACTCAGTAGGTTAGGAATATTACTCTGGAAACAGGATTTTCCGGACATTTAGGTTATACACTACCGTCGTTCAGTTATACAAAAATATCAGTAAAACTGTTTCGAGATCTGCAATCTGATCTATTCTTTAGGTAACTAACTAACCTAACACATAAGTACAAGTTAGTTATTTACCTGAAGAAGGGATCTGATTGCAGATCTCGAAACGTAGTGTTACTGATTTTTTGTATAAATTAACTATGGCAAATGTTCGGAAAATCTTGTTTCATTCACAATCAGCCCATCGTAAAAAAAACATCAAACAAAGAAATTTTACTCTGTATGTACACCTTCACGAAATTCACGTGCTGTAGATTTGAATTTTTCCGTTTTCATGAACATCACTTGAATAGTCACTTGATACTTAAAATTCACTTTTCTTTTGTAAACTTTCTTATGAAGACGCAACAAAGGTTTTGTTACGCGAATTCGCAACAATTGATTGCTGTCGATAAAACTCTCAAAAAAACTTTTAGATATCAATAAAAAGATACATTTCCGTCTTCAACATTAATTCACTTCTGTACTGGCAAGATAGAGTCAAAAGTTATATACATCCTTCTACGATGGTATTTCTTTCTATCACTCAGGGGAATATCAAGATATCTAATTGATTTATTTGTTTTAAATTTAGATAAAATCTCATTTCTAAATAGTCAAGGCATTCAATTATAGTAGACCTGACCAGGATGGAGTCAATACGTCAATTGCTATAAATCAGCAGATATTCATAAGAGAAAGCATGATTACGAGGCATGATTTCAGGTAACGTTTAGTACTCTGTCTAAGCAGTTAACTTTTCGGTCAATCATATCCCACCAGAATATCATTTAAACGAGGCCCAAAACCTCGTAGCGTAGCGAAGCTACATATTGCCAGATGTATTCCTAACTTTTTATTAAACTACAACAACTTTAGTGTTTTAAAACGTCACGAAATCATAAATCAAAAAGTGAAACTTTTTACGCAGAAAGCTGTCAAATATCGGTAGCCTGAGGTGTTCAAACAAGCCGCATCGTACTCTCGTCAACTTTGTTTAATATAAAATTTGCAAGAAAGTATTGTTTGCTCAGGGAAATATAAAGACTTTGAAGATTTTTTTATGAACTATTTGGAAATGTTGGGAGACAAAGATCTATCTCTTGACCAATGTTACGAAAGTTAATTAAAAAGTGAACTTTAATGTGCCGTATCAGTCGCATTTACTGCAGTAACTTAAATGCTGAATAAAATTTTTATATATTAATTAATGTTTACTTATTATCTTCTTGAATGTGTCAAACTACTTAGTAAATTGTGAAAATAACGGTATGCCGTTATGAGTTAAGTTGAATCGCATTTACCTTAGAACCGGTTGTAAATTGAGTTAACACATCAGATTTACTGTAATAATTGCCGTAATTGGTGAGTTTATGAGCCAAATCCGTCAATCTAGTAATGTGCGAACCACTGAGCTGAGTTAATTTATTAATTGACAATGAAGTGACAAGAGGTGTACAATATTTACAGTTTCATGGCTGGATCACACCCCCACCTCCCCCCCCCCAACACACTGTAGGATTAGCCCACTCTACCCAACCACTTCCCTGTTGATCACAATGTCATGTTGATTGTCTAGCACTTTATAGCTTTCTGTATCCCGTGAAGCTGACAATATTAATTGAACTAAATACTTGTATTAACATTCAACAGTGTTATGGAATAATGTAATTTAAGTACAATGTTCCCGAAAGCAAATCTACAAAAAGTATTACAAAACTACATAGTTGTTATCCTTAATGTTACTCGTATTCCTCTACTATAACACACATAAAAGGATCTCAATAATTAGGCAATCAAATATAATAAGGTCTTATCCATTGCATAATATAAGTTATTCCATCGGTTGCATATAAATGCATATATACGCCATTCCCTGGATAGCGGCATACATCTGTCTGAATAGGCGGGAGCTTTTTTATGAGTTTTTTTTAATACTTCTGGGAGCTACAGAGTTGTCATCAGAAACCTTTACTTTCACCAAGAATATATGCCGTTTGTGTTTTTGGGCATTGTAAAACATGTCCATTAATGACACACAGAAATTAGTAACCGCTAAATATTATAGGTATTTGAATAAGTGAATCCCATAATATCCAAATTTCGATATCTCGCAACACTTGATTCATGATTTCGTGATCTACAATAAAGTTGCAAGAGGAATCGTAATTGACATGGATAGTTTTAAATAATATTCTAAAAGAATTTTTACTTTTTGGTCAGTAAAAAAAACAAGAAATAAAAATTGGTGACACCGTTGGGAGAATAAATGAATTTTCCGAATCAACAGACGAATGGATCTTTATTAGATTGTTTAGCTCGTATTTTGCACCGGTTTGTGTTACAGATTCTGTACACGGAATCCTAAATGTTTTTATGTAAAAGTTAATATTTTGTTTATAATATAAATATGGAGAAAATCAGCACATGTCTAATTTACCTGCATTTTGTACTAATCATACATAGTAGAAGTTTTCTTGCTTGGACAGCAAAGGTATGTTTAGCAATGATGTATACCTAAGAATCGCTCTTATTTCCTTATCAGTTTACACCACAAGATTCTGTCAAAGCCAGAAGTTCGTAGTTAGTATGGGTGTATTATTGCAGAAAATAGTTTACTCACTTTAAATTTATCTGTGTGTAATTTAATATTTCATGTCCTTATGATGAACATACTTTTGAAAATAAAAACAATTAAATAAATATATTTGTCAAATACCTTAAATATATATATATATATATATATATATATATATATATATATATATATATATATATATATATATATATAAATGAATGTTTGTGTGTTTTTCCTTTATGGAATCGCAAAATATTAGACAGACCATTATGAAAATTTGTATGTATACGTATTTTTCCACGGAGAAGGTTTATAAGCTATGCCCATTGATGTAACTCACCACCAAGCGGCGCTGCAAAAGATAACAGGTTTAAAAGCGCCTGTACAGTATAAACTGCAATTACGAGACAGTTACGTATATTACATAGCCAAACACTATTTGAAGGCGCTAAGGTATTATGTATGTTTGTCTTTAAGATACATTTCTGATTGAACTTAAAGTTTGAGTGTTAGACCACTTTATAATAATGACTACATGTACGTGCACAATGGCTATAAACATAAACATATTTTCTTGATCGTGGCAACAAGGCAAACTCTACATCGGCGTTGTAAATATAATTCAATTAAACCAGAAGTTCAAATACACGGGCAAAGCTTACGAAAAGCTTGAAAAGCCGCGGGAAACAGCTAGTATTAAATAAATGTGGCTCATATGTCATCGATTGTTGGGGATTAGGTTCTACCACCACAACGCTCACCACAAGGCAGCCTATACCCCTGATTGTCTGATCATCCCCACCACAACAGTCACGTGGTATTGAGTATACCTCTCTCCCTAATTGTACGCCCTGAATATCATGTGAATTACAGATAGGGCAGCTTAACTTTAATTTCAAATTAATATTGCATCACGTGTCCACGAATCTATAGTTCGATTTATTTTAACTAATTTCGTACCGTTTTGAAACAAAATTGTTTTATTACATGTTTAAAACACAGAGCTAGAAATGTACTAAGGGAGTACATACATATACAATTATTTAATTGTATATCCTTGTATGCTCACCCCCAGGGCCGCATTTACAAATTCGGCGCCCCTAGGCCTACAGACCAAAGAGCGCCCCCCCCCCCAGAGGACTCTGATTACACTGACGTAGAAATCCAGTAAATTTCTTAATTACGTAATTTTGATGAAAGATAATTACAATATATATATATATATATATATATATATATATATATATATATATATATATATATATATATATATATATATATAGGAGTGTTTTGAATAAATAAAAGCAATGGACCAATGAATGAGTCAACGTCGCACCCCGGACCTAGTTGACCTTGGCCACCCGCCCCGCCAAGCGCCAACACCACCCGCCGCCGCAACTTTTTTTTGTGTACTTTAAAATTTATGCGCCCCCTAAAATTTTGCGCCCTAGGCCTGGGCCTAGTGGGCCTATAGGGAAATGCGGCACTGCTCACCCCGTACAGTAGATTATTGATAGTTGAACGAGCTTTTCGTCTTCTTGTAGCTGCCCAAAAATGAGCCCAAGCTATCAAAATCAATCCTTTACTTTGACTAAACTATTCAATTATAAAGAAATGAAGATGTTTTAATTATTGAAACAGATTAAAAAATGGTCATATGTTACTTAGGGCATAGCAAGTAACGTATTAATGTTAAACGGAAAGAATATTACACTGTACATTCCATGGAATATTCACATTGAGTACAGTACTTAGTTGTTCTGGCGAGAGGGGAATGGGGAACAGAATTCAATTTGAAGGGCATAATGATTATTTCAAAGGGGGCTTGCACGTTCCGTGATTTATGAGGTCTAAAGTACTCGCCAAAATAAGGGCTTGGGAATATTCCCCCGCCAAATTGTTCTGCTCTAAGAACGTATAAATGTGTTCTAGCCTACAAAATTTTGAGTGCAATATTAATGTTTGTCTTAAAATTGGGGGGGCGCATGGACCCCCTGATCCTCCTTATATACATCCATGTCTACTCATGGCATGCCCTAATATTGGTTAGTTTAAACAATATACGGTCTATTTCCTCATAACATGATTGGTAATAATTAATTGAACTTGTAACTACACTTGGAAAAGTGTGAAGTATAATACTAAACTCTACGATGGTGTAAACTGCTCGTAACTTTTAACTATTTTATTAACATGCAAATACGTCCAAACAACATGCGTGACTCCGCACAAAGGGATTTTAATAGGAGGAGAAAGGGCAGATCATAAACTCACTTTCTTCATCTTTCATTAACATGTCCTTTGTATTGCAGTCATATTAATATTTGCATGTAACGTTAAACTTATGATGCGCTTTATATAACTTTTATACGATCTAGGACTACCTTCCTACATTTTATGTCCTGCAGTATAAGTTTTATTATAGGTGAAGGTGCTTTGATTAACGAATCCGTAATGTTTGCAGGTAAGTACCATTTGCTGGTGAAGAAATTTGCAGTACGCCGAACGTCTGCATGTGAGTATGCTATAGATAATATATGTGTATATATATATATATATATATATATATATATATATATGTATATATATACACGTTCTTAATCTTGTTCTTAACAGAATTCATTATTTTTTTAAAAACCTGCAAAATCGATGAACAATGCATGATTCCTTCCAGCGCTGTTAGTGACGAAACAGCGTTCAAGAAAAAAATCTTTAGCTGACTTCAAAAAGCCTTTGATGCGGAAAAAACTCGAAAAATAGATTATAAAAATATATATTACCAGCATAAACCGTTCTCCGAGGAACATCAAATATAATCCGTATTGAATAGGAGTATATCTCTTACTCACTACCTGTATGTACAATTAGAATTATTTAACATTATCGTTTTTAACAGATCACATAAAAAGTATTTCTATGTAGTGGGTACTTTGTTGCTTTGAAATATAAATAATATCTACGCTTGACTTAATCGCAGTGTGATTAAATTTAACATGCATTACTTAACATTCTACAAAAACAGAAAGCTTTCGATGGTTTTTTTAATAGGATAAAATATTTCAGAAACTGAAAATAAAGTTCTGTTACAATAATTCTATTATCAAAATGCACAGTAATTGTTTACAAATAATCAATAATGTAGCACTTATCTTAAGTACTAACGATAATTATAAATGTCATATTTACTCAAAATTAATATTTGTGCTGAAATATATAATTTTAAATTCGTATAAGTTCCAACAGTCTGATTTAACATTATTTGCAGTTTATTTATAAATTCATAACATGTGTGACTAAAAATAGAGCCTCTAGATGTAATGGTAGCCCAGCGGGTGCGAGTAGGAAGAGTACATTGTGTACATCAATCTTTATTGGTTGAGCGTTTGTGAATATTGTTTTACATTTGGGTAATTACGATAGCAACGGAAATATTCCAGAATAAATACATTTTCCAAGAAAATGAGTATAATTACTAGTATCTGAGTATCTGACGTTTCAACCTCCGAGAAAATTTAACTTCCCAATACATATATCACCACTTAGTGGCGTGTCATATAAAATTTTTAAACACTGATATAAAACTCAACATAGCTAATAAAAATTTTAATGTATTATGTGGCAAGATATTTCGAGAAAGATTTCATATGTAGAGTTTACATTTTATATGACACTCCATTTCTACATAGACAGATTGAGACTTATGATAACGCATGTCCATCCTTGGGATTTGGCTGAGAGTAATTGAAGCCTATCACTTAGTAGGGGGATTACAATTTATCTTCCGTCTGTAGGGGGATGTAAAATGTGTTTTCTGCATGATTGTCTCGCTTTCCGATGAATATCTCGGTAATAGAATTACAGACTTGTCATTTTGCAAACAACATCATCGAAAGGTGTTACGGGACACGAGATGTACTGCACTATTTTGTGTTGAAAATCTCTAAATTCTATTACAGTTAAAGTATGCCACAATTTAAAACAAAATTTTTATTTTCGAGTTCGAATTTTACGAACATAAAGTACCTAAGCCAAGTAAAATGTCCAAAAACGAGAGCCTTCAACAAAAACAACTACTAGGTGTTTTCAGAATTGTCTGAGAATTAGTTTTTAATCAAATCCATACAATGGTGATATTATAGTGACAAACCAAACAACGGAGCTGTAATAAGAAAACATATTCGAGATGATCAGGCTAGTCAGTCGCTATAATGATCATAACCGAAACTGAGGTGCGTATATGCGTACCTCGGCATCGCCTCCGTCGTGTGTTCACGCGACTGATGTTTATAACAATCGCCGCAGTGGAGCAGTAATAACAATGGAAGCATTCGAGTGGATCAGGCCAGCCAGACGCTATAACGATCATCCTCGATAATTGGGGTCGATTCTTGCATGTCTGAGAGCACTATACCACGCGATCTTCGGCGTCGCCTCAGTCGTGTGTTCATGAGATTGTGGTGTATAACAATCGCCGCAGTTGTGTTGGTAATACCAATAGAAGCATTCGAGTGGATCAGACTAGTCAGACGCTATAACAATCATCCCTGATAACTGGGGTCGATTCTTGCATGTCTGAGAGCACTATACACGCGATCTTCGGCGTCGCCTCAGTCGTGTGTTCATGAGATTGTGGTGTATAGCAATCACCGCAGTAGAGACGTAATACCAATGGAAGCACTCGAGTGGATCAGGCCAGTCAGACGCTATAACACTCATCCCTGATAACTGGGGTCGATTCTTGCATGTCTGAGACCACTATACCACGCGATCTTCGGCGTCGCCTCAGTCGTGTGTTCACGAGATTGTGGTTATACAACAATCACCGCAGTAGAACGGTAATAACAATGGAAGCACTCGAGTGGATCAGGCCAGTCAGACGCTATAACGATCATCCCTGATAATTGGGGTCGATTCTTGCATGTCTGAGAGAGAGCACTATACCACGCGATCTTCGGCGTCGCCTCAGTGTGTCTTCACGAGATTGTGGTTTACAACAATCACCACAGTAGAACGGTAATACCAATGGAAGCACTCGAGTGGATCAGGCCAGTCAGACGCTATAACAATCATCCCTGATAACTGGGGTCGATTCTTGCATGTCTGAGAGAGAGCACTATACACGCGATATTCGGCATCGCCTCAGTCGTGTGTTCACGAGATTGTGGTGTATAGCAATCACCGCAGTAGAGAGGTAATACCAATGGAAGCACTCGAGTGGATCAGGCCAGTCAGACGCTACAACACTCATCCCTGATAACTGGGGTCGATTCTTGCACGTCTGAGACCACTATACCACGCGATCTTCGGCGTCGCCTCAGCCGTGTGTTCACGAGATTGTGGGGTATAACAATCGCTGCTGTGGAGCGGTAATAACAATAGCACTCGAGTGGATCAGACTAGTCAGACGCTATAACAATCATCCCTGATAACTGGGGTCGATTCTTGCATGTCTGAGAGAGAGCACTATACACGCGATATTCGGCATCGCCTCATATTGTCAGACGCTACAACACTCATCCCTCTGAGACCACTATACCACGCGATCTTCGGCGTCGCCTCAGCCGTGTGTGTTCACGAGATTGTGGGGTATAACAATCGCCGCAGTGGAGCGGTAATAACAATGGAAGCACTCGAGTGGATCAGACTAGTCAGACGCTATAACACTCATCCCTGATAACTGGGGTCGATTCTTGCATGTCTGAGAGAGAGCACTATACCACGCGATATTCGGCATCGCCTCAGTCGTGTGTTCATGAGATTGTGGTGTATAGCAATCACCGCAGTAGAGAGGTAATACCAATGGAAGCATTCGAGTGGATCAGGCCAGTCAGACGCTATAACGATCATCCCTGATAACTGGGGTCGATTCTTGCATGTCTGAGAGAGAGCACTATACACGCGATATTCGGCATCGCCTCAGTCGTGTGTTCATGAGATTGTGGTGTATAACAATCACCGCAGTAGAGAGGTAATAACAATGGAAGCACTCGAGTGGATCAGGCCAGCCAGACGCTATAACGATCATCCTCGATAATTGGGGTCGATTCTTGCATGTCTGAGAGAGAGCACTATACACGCGATATTCGGCATCGCCTCAGTCGTGTGTTCATGAGATTGTGGTGTATAACAATCACCGCAGTAGAGAGGTAATAACAATGGAAGCATTCGAGTGGATCAGGCCAGCCAGACGCTATAACGATCATCCTCGATAATTGGGGTCGATTCTTGCATGTCTGAGAGAGAGCACTATACACGCGATATTCGGCATCGCCTCAGTCGTGTGTTCACGAGATTGTGGTGTATAACAATCACCGCAGTAGAGTGGTAATAACAATACAAGCACTCGAGTGGATCAGGCCAGTCAGACGCTATAACAATCATCCTGATAATTGGGGTCGATTCTTGCATGTCTGAGAGAGAGCACTATACACGCGATATTCGGCATCGCCTCAGTCGTGTGTTCATGAGATTGTGGTGTATAACAATCACCGCAGTAGAGAGGTAATAACAATACAAGCATTCGAGTGGATCAGGCCAGCCAGACGCTATAACGATCATCCTCTGATAAATTGGGGTCGATTCTTGCATGTCTGAGAGAGAGCACTATACACGCGATATTCGGCATCGCCTCAGCCGTGTGTTCATGAGATTGTGGTGTATAACAATCACCGCAGTAGAGAGGTAATAACAATGGAAGCATTCGAGTGGATCAGGCCAGTCAGACGCTATAACAATCATCCTCGATAATTGGGGTCGATTCTTGCATGTCTGAGAGCACTATACACGCGATATTCGGCATCGCCTCAGTCGTGTGTTCACGAGATTGTGGTGTATAACAATCACCGCAGTTAGAGTGGTAATAACAATACAAGCACTCGAGTGGATCAGGCCAGTCAGACGCTATAACAATCATCCCTGATAAATGGGGTCGATTCTTGCATGTCTGAGAGAGAGCACTATACACGCGATATTCGGCATCGCCTCAGCCGTGTGTTCACGAGATTGTGGTGTATAACAATCACCGCAGTAGAGTGGTAATAACAATACAAGCACTCGAGTGGATCAGGCCAGTCAGACGCTATAACAATCATCCCTGATAACTGGGGTCGATTCTTGCATGTCTGAGAGAGAGCACTATACACGCGATATTCGGCATCGCCTCAGTCGTGTGTTCACGAGATTGTGGTGTATAACAATCACCGCAGTAGAGTGGTAATAACAAGCACTCGAGTGGATCAGGCCAGTCAGACGTCATGATGGGGTCGAGCATGTCTGAGAGAGAGCACTATACACGCGATACATCGCCTCAGTTCACGAGATTGTGGTGTATAACAATCACCGCAGTAGAGTGGTAATAACAATACAAGCACTCGAGTGGATCAGGCCAGTCAGACGCTATAACAATCTGATAAATGGGGTCGATTCTTGCATGTCTGAGAGAGAGCACTATACACGCGATATTCGGCATCGCCTCAGTCGTGTGTTCACGCAATCACCGCAGTAGAGAGGTAATACCAATGGAAGCACTTGATCAGGCCAGTCAACTGGGTCGATTCTTGCACGTCTGAGACCACTATACCACGCGAGTCGATTCATGAGATTGTGGTTATAGCAATCACCGCAGTAGAGAGGTAATACAATGGAAGCACTCGAGTGGATCAGGCCAGTCAGACGCTACAACACTCACTGATAACTGGGGTCGATTCTTGCACGTCTGAGACCACTATACCACGCAATCTTCGGCGTCGCCTCAGTCGTGTGTTCATGAGATTGTGGTGTATAACAATCACTACAGTAAAGAGGTAATAACAATGGAAGCACTCGAGTGGATCAGACTAGTCAGACGCTATAACTATCATAACCGATAACAGTGCTTGATAATACCATGACTCTACATTCGAACTGTTGCATCGATTTAGTCTTGTCTCCTGGAGGTTACGGGATTTAAAAATCGTCGCAGTGGATCTGCAATAAGAAAGTAAGCACTCGAGTGTATCTGGCTAGTCAGGCGCTATAACGATCATCCTCGATAATTAGGGTCGATACTTGCATGTCTGACGGCACCCTACATGCAACTACGGCGCCGCGGACTATCGTGTTGGCAGTACACTGCGGTACACTACCCCACGAAACGACAGTCGTCAGAGTCGGATAGCATGTTGAAGACGACTTGATTATCTTTTTCTAGCCTTATTTCAGACACTATCTCTTGCTACGTGTAATTAATTTATTCTTGTATTTCTTTGTTCTAATAGTATCTTTTATGTAAATAATGACCCATTTTAAATATTTTAAAAATGTTGTTACAAGCTTAGTCTTTTACTGCAACGGTTGCTTAATTATATTCCTAAAAGTAGTTTAATCATGTTAAAAGTAAGAATATACATTGATATAGATCTTCACATTATTCAGTTGGTTTTTAGATAATCCTGATGTACATGTTCAGCATTATCTGATTATTATCTATAATATGTTAATATTTTAAAACTTTCTGTACTGTAATGTAGATGTAGCTGGGGTTTCTTCAACAACACTGCAAAGAGTATTGACCCAATGTTGAGATAAACTGTGGTTAATTCAACGTGGGTTATCAGGAATCGGCCCAGCCGCTCATGAATACTAACTCCCTGCCCTCAATACTTGATTGTGGCCCTGATTCAACTTGATGAAGGGTTGTTGGTCAAGGTTTACTTCTTGTAGCATCCTGCACTATTATTCTTGGAATTTGGGGTGATAAGATCTTAATGCGATGTCTTCCAAAAGCTAGTTACCATGCACTTAGTGTTTGTTTACAATAATATGAATCACGGCGTTTGTGTAACTCAATAATTAAAGGCCTCACACGGCAACGTTTAAAATAATAATTGAAATGTTAAGGAGTGTCTAAGATTTGAAGACCACTGCTAAAAATTGCTGTTCCGAAAATCCAAAAATCCGCGTCGTTTAATTTTAAGTACCAATAACCAGGTCGATAAATATAACGGTTTTTTAGAATTTTTCGTCTTCACTTTAGACCCACAAAAACGTCTCAATACTTATTCGTTGTAGAACTGTTGTGAAAAACTTTGTAACTAAGAACTGATTCAAGTAGTATTAAAATTTAAATTACCAATCAAAACTCAAAATTTATATTTGGATCAAAAGATGATAACTGGTAACAAAATAAATTGAAATATACTCACGGTCATGTTCGGTTATTAAATAAAACATTGATATTTTAGAGTTCGTGCAAATCTTAAAAGTTTAATAAATTTTTTAATCAAATGTTTCTAAATTTTCAAAATAATTGTTTAACAAATCAAAGCAATACGAAGTTTAACGTGTAATTACTTACAAGCAATACCACAAGCAAACGTCCATGACATATAACTCATAGACAAGAATCTATATCGGTTATCGTAAGGACATGAACGATGGGTCTTATAATAAAATACGATCAGCCATTAATCTCTTGTACTCACGCCCATTCAAAACCCGAAGTGCACTTTCCGATCATTTATATATAGCCTTTGGCACCTCAGCTGAAGTGAAGAACACACTACACTTTGATACATTGAATACGGAAAGTCACACAACTGTTATAGTAGGATCCAAATCCATGTTTCCACGTCTTCCATTCCACAGGTATATTTTTATTCGTGATCTTCAACTTGTGTCTAGCCTGTTACTGATTCATACAGATATCGTTTATTGAGTCATACCAAACAAATAATTAATTACTATAACAAAAAATTACTAAAAACGAGAATGTGATAATAAAATATGAAGTAGGACTACGACTCACCACGTGTCACGTGACAGACTTTGCTAACGTTCAGTTCAAAGGTCTATAGCTCAATTCATCATGAGTAAGGCAGAAAATTATATGAAACGAATTTTTACATCCTTCCGGAACACAAAAGAGAAATTTTGTCAGCCTCCTGAGTGATAGGCTTCAATGCAACTCGGCCAAATCCCATATTTGGACGTTTACTATCGTAGAAATCATTCTATAATATAATAGCCATATATAACAACCGTTAATATACATTGTTTACTGACAGATTCTTATGATCTAGTTTTCAAAATGTCTGTAAACATATTTTGTAACTTTTTTCCTTCTTTAAAAATGCTCATTATTTTGTTAGTTTTTATGTTATTAAGCTTTACGAACTTCAAACATCCACTATATTTAAACATAATATGATAAAATAATATTATTTTGTTTCTCTTGAATAAAAAGAAAATAATTGTGCGAAATTTGCATTATTTTATCTTTATCTTCTAAAATACAAAAATAAAGAAATCTAAGAAACACAAGCATATAGACAGGCGGTAAAGTAAAAAAATGTAACCATGTTTATATCACATGTTTTGTTTTTCTTGACAAGAAAATAAATTCCCAAAATATTTTCCAAAAGTTTGTAACCACTTGTAAATGAAGCTCATGCACAATATTATGTTTGCAGGTCAGTTCTTTTTTGTCGTCTGCTTTTGGACAGACAGACAGAAATGAAGATTTTCCGGTATCTCGAGTAATAGAATTCGCTAACGCTCAGCTAATTAAATAATATAATTGATAAGTGACAGACTTCCAAAGTGATGATATACTTAAGACAAACTCAACGCTACAAACAACAATTGAATTGCAAAGATTATCTACTTATAACCATTACATTACTTTATGGGATTTACTTAAAAGCTGAGGTTGTTACAACCAGAAATACAGAATCCTGACGTAATGAAGATTGAGCTGGAAGTTAATCTTCAAGATCGTGTACCCCTCGAGAGTAAGTGAGTTGGCAGAGTCTGTAACGATGTTAACCTCAACCGCCCGCCAGAGCAGTTCGTTAGTCGTTCCTAATTGTAGGTATTACAGTTCTAAATATGAGTATAAGGTAAGGTAATTCTGTAAAGTAGAGGCTATGATAAATACATATATATATATTCATACTATTACCGGCAATAGGTTCGAATTTCTAATTGTATCATTTTTCTAGAACCATTATATCAAGAGGTTTTGCACATATGGACAGACAAACGAAAGACTGCCATTTGACCTATAAATCCCAAAATCAAAATAGTTCTTCCTTGTATAAAACAAAGTAGTGTTAGTTTCAATTTTCTAGGACCTTTCTATCAAGGGCGATGACAGACAGACAAACGAAGGACTGCCCTTTGACCTTTTAATTCTAAAATCTAAAGATTTTTCCTTATAGGAAACTAAGTTGCCAGTTTTACGTCCTTAGGGCCTTTCTATCAAGAGTGAAGTTGCCAGTTTCAAGTCTCTAATACCTTTCTATCAAGAGTATTTTTACTTACGGACAAACAAACGAAGGACTGCCTTTTGACTTTTTAATCCCAAAATCAAAAGATTTGGCCTTTTCGCTTCAAAACTGATATCTTTCTTCCTTGAATTAAGAGAATACGCTCAACGTCTCCAGGACCTTTCTATCAAAAGTTATCGTACAGACATACGGACGAGCTTCTCTTGACCCTTTGGCTACAAATTCAATACGGCCATTTCTTCGACCGAGGGGAACCTATGTACCAAATTACTATTTTCTGAGACCTTTCTATCTAAAGTTATTAAACAGATAGACAGACGGATGGACATGATGTCCTTCACACTATCACCCTAAAACTAATTCGGTTTTTCTTTGGACCAAGATAAACCTACACACCGAGTTTCAAATCTCTAGTGCCTTTCTATCTAGGGTTAGGGAGAAACAGACGGACAGACGGATAAACTGTCCTTTGACCTTTTAAACCCAAAATCTTTATGGTTATTCCTTGAGTTATGAGGAATCTATGTACCAAGTTTAGGATATCATAGAAGTTTTCTATCAAGAGGGACGGGCAATAACATGATTTTAAGGAGGTATTTTTTGTTTCTCAATAAGGTTTTATCACATAAAACTGTTTTAGCTGCTATGCCGAGAGTTTGTTTCATGTATAATTTAGTTGGAGTTAGACTAACTTAACAATAGCTTCCATGGTGGTTGTCTCAATGCAACTTCCACTACTGAATCCGTGGTGTTCGATTTGAATGCAAATAACCAATACAGTAATACTGGACTTTTACTGAAATCTTTTACGCATGATTCCCTAAATATCGGGAATCCCTCTTGTGGTTCGATACAACCCACCACCCCAAACTGTCCTGATGCTATTGTACACACTACCACTATGAAGTCCTTCACACGCTTTTGTGCATAGTTTTATTAAATATTTTATAAATAAAAAGTATTCGCTATCCTGTACGTAATGCATTTAACAAAACACGGAATAAGAGGAAAGTTTTAAAACTATGATTTTTGTAATTGTTGGTTTATATGAAGTACAGTGCTCTAAATTGTTCAAATTAAGTATTAGTGATCATTAAGTGTTACATAAATCGTTTCAAAAAGAAAATCATACATTTTAATTATGTTCAGATTACAATTTAAAGTGCCATAAATTGAGTTTTTGTTTAAACAGTGGCTGGTTATCTTTGAAACTTAACCCTCCACATTTCCCAGAACTACGGATCTGCGTGAGTAACTTGACAGGCAGATTAAGGGGCAAAGTCGGTACAGTTACAGGCGGAAGCCCTGATAAACAAGGTAGATACACGCGCAACTTCGGGCCAGCATGGGAGGCTTTGCGTTTGGAAAATAATCTACACTGCATAGAGTCACGTTAGTAAACACTTTGACGCTCATTGCCTGCTTATGTGGCACCACTTGGTGTACTTGAATACTCTACATATCACTTGGCTTACTTTAACACTTGACATATCACTTGGTGTACTCGAATACTCCACATATCACTTGGCGTACTTGAATACTCCACAAATCACTTGGTGTACTTGAATACTTGATATATCACTTCGCGTACTTGAAATCTCACTTGGTGTACTTGAATACTCCACAAATCACTTGGTGTACTTGAATACTTGATATATCACTTGGCGTACTTGAAATATCACTTGGTGTACTTGAATACTCCACAAATCACTTGGTGTACTTGAATACTTGATATATCACTTGGTGTACTTGAATACTCCACAAATCACTTGGTGTACTTGAATACTCCACATATCACTTGGTGTACTTGAATACTCCACATATCACTTGGTGTACTTGAATACTCCACATATCACTTGGTGTACTTGAATACTCCACATACCACTTGGCGTACTTGGATACTCCACATATTTCTTGGTGTACTTGAATACTCCACAAATCACTTGGTGTACTTGAATAATCCACATATCGTTGAGTATTGTATGGCCTGGTGCGTGCAGAATGTGAGAAATAAACAAAGTGATTAATGAACATTGTAAGAAGTAACGTAATGAAACAAATTGAAGCTTGAACTTTTGTGAATTTGAGGCTGGTAGAAATTCTGAATTTCAACATAATAAATCGTTAAACTCGTCAAGTTAAAAATGTTTGACATTAAACACATTAAAATTATTGAACTAGTTTAAAAATAATAAACTCTCGACTTGCTTCCAAACTGTAGCCCCCTTTCCCCTCATATTATTCTACCGGCTTGAGTATGAGGATCACTCCGATGTCGGAGTCTGGATCGTCTATCTAGACGCAGAACGTTAGTTGCTAATCCAGCTTGCTTGAAAACCTTGATATTGCCTTATTCAAACGTTGACAGAATCTCCCACAATCAAGGTATTTATGAAGATTTCTCTCCAGATAATTCCGGAGAAAGGGTTTAATCTAAATGATGACCTTGTCTGAATTCCGGAAGGGCAGTTGCGCACAAATTTTCTAGATGGTGGAATCCAGTAACTTACTAATCTGATTTAGAAGAGTAACTAACTGATCTGATTTACAACAATAACTATCTGATCTTATTTAGAACAATATAACTAACTGATCTGATTTACAAAAATAACTATCTGATCTTATTTAGAAAAATATAACTAACTGATCTGATTTACAACAATAACTAACTGATCTGATTTAGAACAATAACTGATATGGTTTAGAACAATAACTAACTGATCTGATTTACAACAATAACTAACTAATCTGATTTACAAAAATAACAAACTAATCTTATTTAGAACCGTAACTAACTGAAAACTGATGGTAGCTGAGCCTCCTCGGTATCCTTATACCGAGGTCAACGATAAATTGCTTTTGTGATCACAGTCGGCTTAAATTTCTCAAACTGTAAATGATAAAAATGGTCTTTACATTAGTAAGGAATTTTGATTAAATTAAAACCTACACCTACAAGCAGCTGCAACAGGTCGAGTAGATGATGTGGCTGTTGGTGTTCATTTAGCCATATAATTAAGCGTTAACAAGCGACTTTTGTTGGATTTCAGTCAATCGTTGTGCTTTAGCCAAAGTCTGCCTTGCTGTTGGCAATGGCCAGTTGTGATAGCCCAGGACTGGTAATAGTCATCTGTAACGAGACTTGTTGGTTGTACAGCATAAGGCCATCTTTATACTCATTGGAAATATCCACGGTAAAAAAGTAAAGTAAATTAAAGAATGTCTTATTTTACCAGGCGAAGTTAGGGCTAAGAAGCCCTCTCTAACACTTAACCTGGGGACCAACGGCTTAAAGGTGACTTCCGAACCACCACCAATGGCCGGGCAGGCAGGCCGCTTGCAAGGACAGGATCGCTCAGCGGTCACCTGTCCAAGCAGCAGCCACGCTCGGCGTTGCTTAATCTGGTTATCTTGCGATAACCGCCGTACCCACTACACTGCGCCATTGGTAAGTGGAGATCAATTCAATTCCAATTGATGGACTGGAGCACCACAAACTTGGACTTGTGTTCTCTCATCAAGAAAAGGAGCTCTGCCGGTTCCCTGAAATTCTGACATCAATACGGATTTCTAGCCAAGAGGTCCAGATTTTTGTTTGGGTGGATGGTGGACAATTTCGGTAGGCTCTATCTGTAAAGAAATCGTTGTTGCCAGAGTTGTTATGACTGCATCCTCTGGTACAGATCACCCCAGTCCCCTTTGTCTGTAGAGTAAAAATAACACTGCATAGGGAAAAAACAATCACGAAGTTTTAAATAAACCAAATATATACAAAAGAATATTTTATTTACTAATAATAAAAATTGTAATTTATTACTCAATTTTCTAAAATTAATGCAACATTGTTTACTATAATATTTACAGTACATAGCTTGTTGTTGTGGTATAAACTCGGATTTACGAAATTACGACACTGTCATCAGGTATGAAACACCTTCGTTCATACACATTTTAGTACAAAGTAGTACAAGTAGTAAAAAATGAGACACGTGTTTAGTTAAATGTTTAAAATTGTACTTTTGTAAACACTACTTTATGCTGATCTCTATTATATTATTAAATATGTGTACGATACAAATTTATTTATATAAAACCTAAAAACAAAACTCTACTAATACGGGATTTTTGTTTGTTTCAATGTGTTCTGGAGGTAACATAAAAGTCATACAAATCTGTAGAAATATAATCGACGTGAGTTTTGAAAAGGCGCTTTATAATTTCCAATTTCTTTGTAAATCAAACATATGTATTTGTGTTATGTGTATCTGATAACCAACATCTAATTAATTTCTCTTTCCAAATAAGATTGCAAGATCAAATTCATAATTATTAAAACAAGTAAGTCGATGTTAAAGTTAATTTTGTACCTAATAATTTTGTCTTTTTAAATATTTTATTATTAATGAAAACTAATCCACTACATCAGGCTTCGCTGAGGTTGTACACAAAATGTCAAGTCTGTAGCTCGTTTCATTCCCGAGATGTCCAGTGGACAGACACACATACAAACAATCATACAGAAAAAGAATTTTCACACCCCCTCCGTAGACAAAAAAATTAATAATTTATCAATTATTGTGTCAACCTACTGAGTGATAGGCTTCAATGATGCTCAGCCACACTATGGTTGGAAATGTTGCCGACAAATTCTTTCTCAAACAAAAAAATTTAAAAAGACACATTTTATAATTGATAAAAGTAATAATTCAATATACACATTCTTATTGACGTTCGTTACTATCAGGCAAGCTATGTTAGCGGTTCCTTCCCACATCCCTTTCATAAGATTAATAGTGTCCTATAATTTCAAAAAGTGTTTATTTCTCAAAAAATATCATCTAAGGAGACATTAAATACTGAGAGCACATGAGGAGTAAACCAAATCAAATCAAATTACTCTTTATTTTCAAATATACAATAATTACAATTTCAAGCTTGTTATTAAGAAAATACCACCACATGGGCCGAGGCCTGTCCGTGACGGCAAGCTCTTATTTAAAACAATTTTAATAGAACAGACCTTTTTATAAATCTACAACAAACTCAATGGATTTCAGTGACAACGCGAGAACGATATAATTTAATCAATATTAGTACACCGCACATCAATAATTAACCACTAGCTGCCAGATCACCCATATTTGATTTCCTTTATTTATAAGGGTTGCTCTCGTTCTCTGTTATCACGTTACGCTGTATTTCGATTGTATTTTTGTACTAAAGTGTATTATTGTATTAATGAAATGTATTAACCAATTGATTACTTAAATGCTCATAATTCCTAAAAGGGTTACGGTTACTAAGTACACCAGATCGTGTATCAGAGTTAATTAGATATGTAGCTCTGTGATTAGATGCTGTTAACTAATTAATTGTCATCTTCAAATGTGACGGGATCATTTTGCTCTGAGTACTCTAGGGCAGTCTTTCATTGAATAAGTTCAGGCTCATTTGTTAAAACTCTCAGTTGACACTTCAAACGAAAGAATATGACGAGTACACTACGATTCTCTATAGTAAAACGATGTACATGCAGAACCCAAAAATCTTTAAAATTTGGAGTAAATTCCTTGAATCATAATTAAAGTATTTACAATCTCCTTTTGAATGAAAAATATTTTCAAGAGTGTTTGTGTTGCCTTAATTTTGTTATTTATAATTAGTTAATGAATAAATGATGTTATTCCTTCCAATCTTTAACAAAATGAAAACATATTATTACTATGAGTAAACGTTTACAAATAGTTTTAACCAGGTGAGTCCAGTCCATCACTTAAATTACACTTGTTCCGAACTCCAAAGCGTCTACAAGACAATAAGACAAAATTACATAGAAAGTCCTAATACCGGTTCTTATTTTACAACCAACAATACCAATCTTAAAGAAATAGTAATTGATTACCAATGTGTCCAAACCTAACAATTTATAAAAAAATAACAGTATAATTTTAAACAAAGATGTATTTTACAACACTAAAACACTAATCTTACCCCTCTCATGTCACTAAAACAAACTAAGACTCAGCCAACTAATTTCAGGCTGTGGATACAACCAACTTAAAAGTGACTTTGAAAGCAACTGCAATCTATCACATTTTTTTATCTCAGCCAGTAAACTATTGAAAAATGTCGGTTTTACATACTGAAAAATATTGTCTAAAAACGATTTGTTTACTTTAGGTATACGAAATTTGTCCTGTTGTGTACTTCAAGTCCTATAAAATATATTTTCTGTTCATTTATTCATTTGTTCCCACTTCTACTGTAAAATAGTTGAAGAACTTTATAAACATGTATATGTTGTATTGGTAATATTTTCATTTGGAGAAAGAGTGTAAACAAGCTTACTCTTTGGGGGCTGCTTTATAATAATTCTTAAAAAGTTTTAGTAATTCTTAGCCGATTTATAAAGGTTCTGAAAGTATGAAATTCCATATTTAAAACGTGAAATACCATATTGCAAGTTAATAATACGTTTAATTATAAGCACAAACACGTCAGACATAAATTAGATGTCACGTCGGGCTGGATAAAAGTTAAGCTCACTCTTGAAGGCTTTGATGTTTGAATGTGTGAAATTAGCATACATAATTTAACCCTTACGTCTAAGCAACTGACTCTGCATGTGACGGTCTTTGTCCTTATGAAGGAGTTTTTGTTGCCGGTATTTTCCTACGGTAGTCTTTGATGTTTGGCCGGTGTGATTTACATGTCTATGGCAAGCAACTTAACTTCCCGCCTCTGGTTGTTTGGCGCTGAAATTTTAATTTGCATTAGATTTAATTATTATTTTATAATAGGTATTATTTTAAAATTGTTTTAAAGTAGAGTAGCAGAAGTGTATTTTAATAACTGATTGCCATTTTTCGGATAATTTATCATAGCTATTCATTTATGTAGAAGCGAAATACTCTAATGCGGAAAAGTGTAGAGTATGAAATTTAAGAAGGTTATTTCTGCTATACGGTTGCTTCTCCAAGTATACGCTTTAGATTGATTGAAAACAGTTTTTTTATTCTATTTTAACATCAATTTGTAGAAATCAGCCTACATAGACAGTGAGGATAAACTTATTATGGAGGTGAATAGAAATACTTTTTTAATTTTAATATCTATTATTAATGTAAATATTTTTTTAGATCAATAGAACAAATAAAAATTACTACTTTATAAATTTTATAACTTATTATGTGTACTTGTATTTAAAAGTTTTCCTGTAATCGTATATTACAAAAAAATCTTATTGCAATGAAATAATTTATTTAATTAATTAATTTAGTGTATGCAATTAACACTGTAAATTCATTAAAATTAAAATTTAAATATCACATTATATTATAAATATTGTATTCAAGCCTTAATAATATTACGAATGGATAAACAGTTATAGTAAATTTGTGCACATATTTTAAAGTATTGAAATTTAATATTCAAGTATGTATTTAACACAGTACTGTCTCTTTTTATTTATTCATTCTTTAAAAGTTTTTTAACAATCATAAATGTAAATATGGCTGAGTTTTATATAAATTTAGAAGTCATAATTAGACTTAATATATTTAGATAATAAGTAATTACATTTTCCCAAAAATATTTAATATGATCGATATTTAAATGTTTTTCGTCACAGGGTGACGTTTTTCCTGCTTAACGGAAAATGTTCTT